>NW_027185798.1:58749391-59033401 GCF_028583685.1 Petaurus breviceps papuanus | reverse complement strand
AGTGACCAAAGACATGTTCCAGATATCTTCCCATAATTCTTTGCCCCAGACTTGTTTGCCATGAATTTCCCAATTTTCATTTTTCCACATGGGCATCCATGTAGCTAACCCATTAGCTACTGCCCATGAATCAGTGAATATATGACACTGTCCTCCTTGTTCTATTTTGATGGCTTGATATACTGCCATAAGTTCAGCATATCGGCTACTTGCACCTATCCCAGTACTTTTCAAAGTCCTTCTAGTGCATGGGTTATAGGCCACTGCTTTCCAGTGTCTTTTTTGGCCCAAATATTTTGCTGTCCCATTGGTAAACCATGCATGTCTCTTTTGTTCCTCAGTTAATACATCATATCTCATTCCATTTTACAGTGGATTGTACCAATGTAATGTAATGCCAAGCAAAGGCAACTTCCCAGGTTCAAAATACCAGCATAGGTGCTCTCTATTTTATTCAGTGACAAACCAAGAACAGAGAAGATCAAAACATGACATCATTCAAAATACAGCATTTACTAAGTGTGATTAAATAATCTCCAAGTACTACCCCACCCCAGGACCTTCCAATCATTCAATCAGTTACAAAGTCTCTGTTCTAAATACTACTCCACCCCTAGGCTATACCTTAATTGAGTCCACCACAAAACCCCTCTTCTCAAATGGAGATTAGTTTCCAAACATAAGGTAAAGTACCTTCATTTGTCAATCACAGAGCACAATAAGGTCAAAAGTTCCCCACCCCTGGATCACAATTGAATCTACCCCAGAGTTACATCAAGAATGAACACAGCACCTAATACCCAAATGGAGGTCTTTTCTTCATCTTGACACTTGAGGCAAGTTCTCAGCAATCTTAGTTCCTGGGGAGACAAGGCTTAGCAAGGCCATAAGATACATTGCCAGTCCCTTCATGAATTCATCCTCTGTCTGTAGAACAGTCCTAGAACCCCTGAACACATCAGCAAAACCCTCTCCCAGGATTTCTGTAAACATACAACCAGAAAATCCTTCTTCAGGGCTTCTGAACCAACAGAAAGGCTCCCAGACCCCTGCAACAACAGCACTGTCCTTCACCAGTGGACAGTATTCATTCTGTCTGCAGGACAGTCTCCAGACCCCTGCAACAACAGCACTGTCCCTCACCAGTGGACAGTATCCACTCTCTGTCTGCAGGACAGTCTCAGGGCTTCTTAGCGAACAGCCAGGTTCCAGGACTTCTTCAACAAAAGGACTGTCTTTCACCAGTGGACAAATCTGGCAAAACAACATCAAAACAGACAGACAAAGTACCAGCAAAACAGCCATGTCTCCTCAGTCCTTGGCAGCTCAGGGGGCAGGTCTCAAAAGTCCAGGGCAATTCAAAGCGGCCACCAGCAATTCTCTTAGTCTCTCTCTCTCTCTCCACGAGGTGCTGCTTCCAAAAAGATCTTCCCCCTCTCTCTTATCTCTCCAAATCTACATCACCAGCTCCTCCCAGTTCAGGACTTTCTTTTCACATCAACAAGCCCATCCCACAGGTGGGATTAACAAACTCTGGGCTTTAACACAATCAATTTGAAAACCAAGCCAATACAGGGGAATCTTTAATTGCCATTACTATCACAACCAACTGTTGCTTTGGCTCAGGGGGTGTGTCATTCCTCTCAATTTCTATGTTTGCTATAGATTCATGCAGAGCAGAGACTCCGCTTTTGCCTGTTTTCGCTCTATTTTGAATATACCACTTCCATTTGATTATACTAGCCTCTTGGGCATGTCCAATTCTGTGAGAAGCTGGGGTACTCATTATCCAGGTCATAATTGGGATTCCAGGTCTTAATATCACTTCATGGCCCACAGTCAGTTGTTCAGTCTCCACCAAAGCCCAATATGCAGCTAACAACTGCTTTTCAAAAGGTGTATACTGGACTCCAGATGAAGGGAGTTTCCTACACCAAAATCCCAAAGGTACATTTCGGCTTTGTTGTTTTTGCCATAAGCTCCAGTTTGCATAATCATCTTGTACAGTCACTTGCAATTCCACTGGACCATTTTGCATGGGCCACAAATCTAGGGCCAATTGTATGGCAGCCTTGGCTTCTTCAAAAGCTTTACTCTGGTCAAGTCCCCAATCGAATTCATATTTCTTCCGTGTGACTCTATATAAAGGTTTTAAAATCTGTCCCAAATGTGGAATGTGGTGCCTCCAGTATCCAAACAATCCTATGAACTTTTGGGCCTCCTTCTTATTGGTAGGGGTAGGAAAATCCTGAATCTTTTGTTGGGCTTGAGGAAGAATCTTCCTTAGCCCCTTGTTCCATTGTATACCCAAAAATTTCACATTTTGAGCTGGTCCTTGAACCTTTGCAAGGTTAATTTCCCACCCTTTACTTTTCATATGCTCAATTAGAAGGGTCAAACTCCTTTCCACTTCTTTCACATCTTTTCCCTGTATCATGATATCATCAATGTAGTGGGTAAGCTGTACACCAGGTAGCTTTAATTCATCCAGCTGTTCAGCCACAATCCTGTGACAAATAGTGGGGCTATGTATGTACCCTTGTGGCAAGCGGGTGAAAGTATATTGTCTACCCTGCCAAGTGAAAGCGAAGTGGTCCCATTGTTTAGGGTCTATTGGGATGGTGAAGAAGGCATTTGCCAAGTCAATAACTGCAAACCAAGTCCCATCATATTTCTGGATCCTTTCTATTAAGGTGATGGTATCTGGAACAGCAGCATACAAAGAAGGAGTCACCTTATTCAACTGTCTATAATCCACAGTCATTCTCCATGTCCCATCTGATTTTCTTACTGGCCAGACAGGATTATTCCATCTTGTGGTTGTAGGGACTAACACTCCTGCTTCAACATATCCCTTTATAGTAGTGGTAATTTCATCTTGCCCACCTGGCACACGATACTGTTTTAAAGTAATTACTTCAGAAGGTTCAGGTAAAGTGATTGGGTCCATTTTTAATTTTCCCACTAAAACTGTATCAATTCCTATCTTCCTCACAGCAAATTGGTATCTCCCTTCAGGTAAATTCAGAGTCATGCCTCTCAATACATCTATTCCAATGATGTATTCAGGAATGGGTACAACAACCACAGTATATTCCTTCTTAGGTAACTGCCCAATTTTCATTGTTATTTTAACCTGTCTGGCTGATATTTCAGCGCCTCCTAGACCTGTGATGGTAATAGGAGTTCCATGTTTAAACTTATCAGGGTTTCCATAGATAAGTGTGGCCTCAGCCCCAGTATCAAGCAGTGCCCTAGTCACAGTAGTTGATCCATTCTTCCAATATATTGTTAAACCAATATGGGGTCTGCAATCTGTTCTGCATATTTCTTTTTTCTGGGCTGGGGCTTGGCCTATCTCCTATTCCCCCTGAAGGTGGGGCAAACTTGGATACAAAGATTCAGATTCAGAAATACCTGCGGGGGTGGTTCCTGCTTCCCTGTTCATTCTAATGCTAAGTACCTTTTCTTGGTACAGCTTATGCAGCTCTTCAGTTGGAATACCATCTATTCTTCTGAAGTCCACCCCTGCTCTTAATAGAGCAGTAAACAGTTCCCTTCTTGTTGGTCTATTTTGTCTCTGAATCCTCTGGCTGTTTACTCTTCTCTCTCGAGGCAATTTGTCTTTTTCCCATTCCCCTAAATCGCTTAATTGTGAAACCTTATCCAGCACCTCTGAAAGAGGGTGCCCTATTTCTCCAATTAACAGAGTCAGAATTAGGTGCTTATATGCAGGAGGAGCCGTCTTCGCTATGATATTTCTATGAGGAACTCATAGGGGGGTATCATAAGCTGCATGCACATTCGTTCTGCTAGTTTTTTTGCTTCCTTTTAGCTACATGAACAGTAGCTTGCTCCTGGACCACATGAGTCCCTCCAGTTTGCTCTTCTGAGTGCTGTGACACAGAAGAATCCTCAGGCAAACCAGCTGACTCCCTAGCCATCCGAGCTCTTTCCTTCAGCAGCTTATCCCTACTTTTACACATAAGGTGATAACTTGTTAGCAGCACCCAGCCTCTCCTGCACACTCTTGCCAGTTCTTTGCCTGGTTCTATGGGTATTGCTTTCAAACATCTTTCCAAATCTCCAGGTTCTCCCTCTTTTAGCCTTGGTTCCCAGTTTTCACAGGGCCCTGTGCTTTTAGCCCATTCTCTGGCTAGAGAGGAATAAGGCAAATCCTCCCATCCTGGAATAGCCATTTCTCCCTCTAAAGCCCCACTGCTTCCAAATAGAGGCCTGACAGTTTGTGATCCCATCCTCGTCGCCAAATGTATCAGCAATGCCATATTCACAATGGCTATGGAGATTACAGATATGCTGATATAATTATCCACCACAAAATACATCATGCTTGCCATATGGGGGAATAAACTAGAAAATTTATTAAGATACCAAAAGACTAAGTCCCAAAACCAGAAAGTGAAAGCCATCAGAGTAGTTATGACATTGGCACAGGTAGATAAAGTAGAAAGCACCCACATTTTCAAGCCTTTAAAACAGAACAGGCTACCTCAGGCAAAGGTCCTCCTTTCCCCACTCACAGCAACCACCCAGTGTCCGGGAAGTGCGCTCCCAGCAGCTCCGGCCCCTGGCAGTCCTCAGCAGGAGTCCTTAGCAGAAATTCTGGCTAACTCAAAAAGGGCTTCACGCTGCCACTGCCTCTGCTGCTGCTGCCGCCGTTGCTACCACCACCAGCCACTGCCAGCCACCGCAGGAACTCTAGTTTGGCTTCCGCTTCCTCTTGCTCCGCCCCTCCCTGCTACGTCAGCAAGTCCAATGGGGCATGGAAGATCTTTAAATCCCATAACCCTTACAGTTCCCATCACTTGGACACACCTGCTGTTTCTATGGGAACTAAGAGTTCAGGGACATACCTGTTGTTCCAGTGAGCAGTGAAGCATATATGAAGAAGTTAGGACATTTGGGGGAGGGGGAGGGTGCATCTGGGTACAGTGGACCTGCTGTTCAGTGGGGCCAGGCCTAAAATGAAGTTAGAATATTAGGGCTAAGGGTAGCTTTGTTAGGATTCCATCAGAGATGAAGGCCCTTGTATTACCATAGATATATTCCTTTCTCTGGGCTACAGTGGTATGTGAATGTGGGGAGAGGGGAATTTTTCTGACCCACAAGACTTGAGCCTCCCCAGCTATGTCTCCAGGCCTTTGACCCAGGGTGGAATAACGGTTCCTTATTGTCACTGTGGGTGGGGGGGTCAGCACCTCAGAAGAGGTTGGCTCAGTTTTCACTACTCCCTGGCCAGACAGTTATTGCTGGGGCCTCAAGCATCACTTCTGGGCAGAGGCTTATCCTACATCATACTTAGTTTAGAGATTGTAGGAATCCAGAACCCTTCTCTGTCTCCCATGGAGTAGGCCCAGAGGCTGGCTCAGCATTGGGGAGGTGTCTATCTCCAGAAGGGCACCTTTATGGGGGGGAGGAGACGAAGTCAGGGATAAGGGTGAACCAGCAATGATTCCTTGGGGGACAGGCCTTGATGCTGCCTCAGTAGCAGCCTGTGCAGGCCACATTTACACAGAGTTTTAAGTCATCTTGGGTGATGGTAAATGGGGCTCTGAAGATCCTGGCAGCTTAGCAATTCTCACAGACAGATTGAAGGTTGGAGGACAGTACTAGGTTGCTACACAGAATGAATGAATTCTTTTGAGTCTTCATTTGGGGACTGAAGCCCCTTGTCTGTTCCAAGAGCTCTCTCAGCCTCTCCACAGACTTCAGCCTCACCTGGAAGCCCTTATACCCTTTGCAAGCTTTCTGCTGCTGCCCAAGATCCTTCCTTGTCATAGAAGGCTCTCTTCCCATCCTCTCCCTCATGCTCACAGGACATGCTTCCTTACCATTCAATCCAATTAGGCATGAATATCCTGAGCAACCTGGGAAGCCACTTCTAGTACTTGCTGCAGGTGGTCCTCATGCAGGTAGGCATCCATCTCTAGCAGAGAAAACTGACTGGAGGCAGGTAGCAGGGTCAGAATCAGCAGTTCTGAGGTGCTGGCACTCTACTGACAGCGATTATGAGGAATCTTCATTCTCCCACATGACTCAGGTCAGCCAGGGGCTTTGCCATACATGAAGCTGGCTGAACAGGCACACACAAGTCCTCAATGGAATCTCTGCATCCAACATGGATAATGGAGCAGCTTTCATTCCCCAGTGCTGAATGTGGCCATGCTACACTGACAATTCACCATTGTTGAGTCCATATTTAATGGAGTCCTGAGACCAAGGCCAGCACCTTATTGTCTCCTTGTTCTATGTAAGCTGGACAATCAGCCTGCCCTGCAATGCCTATCTGCTCCTGTATAACACGTGACTCCCCACACCATCATCATGTTTTACCCCATGCATCCCCTCCCCCTTCTTTCCAGCTCCCTTTTGCTTATTGTGTTCCCCTCATATATAAGCTTCTTGAGGGCAAGGAATGTCTTTCTTTTTCTTGATTGTTTCCCCAGTGCTTACTTAGCACAGTGCCTGGTATACAAGATGGCATTTAATCAATATTGATCATATCATATCATATTATACCATTTAGTCATTGAGCATCTATTAACTACCTACTCTATACCAGGCACATAATAAGCTTGGGAGAGATCTTTTTTGTTTTTTTTTTTCCCTTTTAGAGGGCAATTGGGGTTAAGTAACTTGCCCAAGGTTACATGGCTAGTGTTGTGTGTGTGTGTGTGTGTGTGTGTGTGTGTGTGTGTGTGCTATACTAGATACTAGGGCTAAGTATCTGAGGTCGGAACCAAACTCAGGTCCTCCTGACTTTGGGGCTGGTGCTTTTCTCGATGTGCCACCTAGCTGGCCCTGGGGATATCTTTTTAAAAAGGCTAAAGATAGTCTCTGCCCTTGAGGAGCTCAAAATATAGTGGAGGAGACAACATGTGTACAACTATGTACGAATAAGCCATATAGAAGATAAATAGGAAATAATCAACAGGGAGAGGGCACTAGAATTAAGAGAGATTAGGAAAGGCTTCCTGTAGAAGATGGGGTTTAAGCTGGGACTTGAAGGAAACAAGGGAAGCCAAAGATGAGGAGAGCTTTTTTTTGGGGGGGAGGGGTAGTCAGAGGAAAAGCCCAGAGCTGAGGGATGCAGGGTCTTGTTTATAGAATAGCAAGGAGACCAGTGTCACTGGATGGAAGAGTACAGGAGGGAGGAGGATAGAAGGTATGTAAGAAGATTGGAATGGTAGGAGAAGGGCAAGCTAAGAAGGGCTTTAAACACCAGAGGATTTTGACCCTGGAGGTGATAGGGAGCCACTGGAGTTTATTAAGTTGGGGGAGGGGAGGGAGGAAAATGTGACATTCCTAAAGTATGGTCAGACATATGCCTCAGGAAAATCACTTTGGTGGCTAAATGGAGGATGGATTGGAGTGGGGAGAGACTTGAGGCAAGCAGATCTACCAGCAGGCTTTGCAATAGTACAGGATTGAGGAGATAAGAGCATGTACCAGGATGGCAACTGTAACAGAAGAGAGAAGGGGACATATTCAAAAGATGTTCAAAGGTGAAATCAACAGACTTTGGCAACATATTGAATATGGGACACAAGAGATAGTGCAGAGTCAAGGAGGATGCCTAATTGGTGACCCCGAGGAACTGGAAGGATGGCATTGTCCTCCACAGTAACAGAAAGAAGGGGGAATGATTTGCCAGGGGAAAAGTAATGAGTTCTCTTTGGATGCATTGAGTTTAAGATATCTCCTGGATATCCAGTTGAAGATGTTTGACAGGCAATTAGAGAGGCTAAACTGGAGGTTGGCAAAGAAACTAGGGCTAGATGAGTAGGTTAGAGAATCATCAGCATAGAAATGATAACTGAATCTATAGGAGCTGATGAGATGGACCAAGTGAAATAGTATAGAGGGAGAACAGGGCTCAGAAGAAAGCCCAGTTCAATCACAAAGTACAAAGGTCAAAGTACTCCACCCCTGGCTAGTACATTCATTTAGTCAATCACAAGGTCTCTCTACTCAATTGGAGATTAGTTTCCATCATAAACAAAGTACATTCATACATAAAGGCCAGCCACCTCTAGGTCACAACTAGGTTACAAAATGATCACAGCATTCAATACCCAAGGAGAGGTCTTTTCTTCATCTTGACTCAAATTCTCAGAAGTTTCTTTTAAGAAAAAGCTTAACAAAGACACATTGCTGGCATCTTTTTCTATTCCCCTTCTATTCCCCTTCAACCTAGGCCCAACAAGGTATGAGGCCTCTATCAACAAACAATCTGACAAAGTAACATCAAAACAGAGAGACAAAATACTGGCACCACAGTCATGCCTCTTCAGTTCTCACAGCTCCAGGTGGCAGTTCTCAGAAGTCCTGGGCCCTCAGCAGTCTGGAGTCTGGGCATTGCCCTCTCCCTCTCCCTCAATGGCACCAGCTCCTCCCCTTCAGTCCCCTCTCTTCACATCAACATGTCCATCCCACTTGTGGGATTCACTAGCTCTGGGTCTTAACCCCAAAACCACGCCAATACAAGGGGATATTTAAATTCCATTACCATTTCACATAGCAAGCCAGCAGTGAGGTCCCACCTCTACTAGGTCTGTATCCCAAAGACATCCAAAAAAAAGAGAAAAGGACCTATTTGTACAAATATATTTACAGCAGCTCTTTTTTTGTGGTGGGTAAGAATTGGAAAGCAAAAGGATGCCCATTAATTGGAGAATGGCTAAAAATTGTAATGGAATATTATTGTGCTATAAGAAATGACAAACAGGATGATTTTAATTTTTTTGAGGGGGGGAGAACAGGATGATTTTAGAAAAACCTGGAAAGTCTTACATTAATTTATGCTTAGAAGAAGTGAAAAGAATCAGACTGTTGCATACAGTAATAGCAATATTGTTCAATGAAGAATTGTGAATGACATCTATTCTCAGCAATGCAATGGTCCAACTTTTCTTGATGAAAAGGCTAGACTTGCATGGAAAATAGGAGCAAAGAGAAACATGAAAAGAAACATGAGTAAATAATCATAGACTAAACAAGGGTAAAGTATTTATATTCTAATATGGTAAGATGATACATGTGTCCCCTCTGAACTTGATTATCATCTGGGGTCATAATAAGAGTCTCATTACATAAAATGCCTGGAAATCATTGTTATATCTTAAAAGAAGAATGGAAAGGGAGGGGAAGAGGAATATACTGGGGGAGAAAGGGAGAGGAAGATTAGGGGAAATAATCTCACAAAATCAGAATGGGTAATTAAAAATCTGCACAATCAAGGAGGAAGGGGTGGGAAGTGGAGGTGACATTTGAATCTCACTGTCATCCAAACCTGTCAAAGGAGGGGAAAATACACACACAGTTAGGCTGAGAATTGTATTTCACTCAGTAGGGAAATAGAAGGGAATAGGAGGGAAAGGGGTGAAGAGGAGAGAATAAAAGGGAAACAGATTAAGAAGGGGATTAATCCTATGCAAAACAAATCCTGTCATACTAAAATAATTATAGTACCTCTATTTGCACTGGCAAAGAATTGAAAACTGAGGAAGTGCCCATCGATTGAGAAATAGGTGGACACATTATAACATATAAATGTGATTGGATACTATTGTGTTATAAGAAATAGTGAAGGGGATGGCTTCAGAGAAACCTGGAATGACTTGTATGAATTGATGCAAAGTGAAGTGAGCAAGACAAGGAGAACAAATTATACAATGAATACCATATTGTAAAGACAAGCACCTTTGAAAGACTTGGCAATTCTGATCATTGCTAGGACAAGCCATGATTTTAGAGGATCAATGATGAAGCATGCCACCCACATGTTATAGAAAAAGTGAAAGACTCGGAGTGAAGGAGACATTTAATCATTTTGGACATGGCCCATGTAGAAATTTGTTTTATTTTACTTCATTATACATGTTTGTAATAAGACTTTTCTTTTTCTTTTTCTTTCTTTCCCAAATGTAAAGTGATGGGCAGGAGGGAGAGAAGAAAGAATTTTGCTGATTGAAAGAAAATTAATAAGAAGAGAAAGAGCAATGGTGTCAATAACCAATCAGTAAGTGAAAATCAGTCCACAGACTATCTTTGGCACACATGTAGTAAAGTTAATGATTTTCAGTATACGTTGTACAAGTATATGTACCCCTCAGCTACAATTAATATAACTAATAAGATGCTCTTCACCTTGATATTTTTATCAGGAAAGAATACCTTTTTATATAGAATAAAGTAAAAGTCTAAACTGGGTGTCAATGATTCACATATATATGTATGTATATATAGAATCAATCAAACAATAAAGGTACAAACTAGGTAGAATTGAATGAAAGCAGATGATATCACACAGGAAATGTCTTATGGGTGGTGGCTGAAGTAAAGTAGCTATGCCCTATGGGACTTTGATAAAATAGCCAGCCAATTCAAAATATGGTTTTGTAATAGCCAGCTTGCTTTGTGATTGGGCCCTCCAGCCATGCCCCTGAAAAGGAATCACTTGGTGGGGGGAGAGGGGATTGACAAGGAAGTGGGTCTCTGTCCTCTACCCAGCTTGACCAGATAATGGTCTTGTGAACTTTGAAAGGTTGGAAAATTTAGAATTCCCATTGGAGTTTGTGGCAATATCTCCAGAAGAGCAATGGTGACAACATCTATGGCAGTAGCTGAGGGCAAACTAGACACACCAGGACTCTATAAGTCACCAACCCTTGGAGCACAGCTGTGAGCTACACACACTGAAGAAGGAACCTTATGAGCATTTCACAAATGGAGAAAAGTTGCTTTGAATTATCTCCTTTGAATTATCCATCCACCTTATGTGCTCCCTAAGTTTCAGTCCATTCTACCAAAGGACTTAGAGTATTCCTGGGAAGAGTGAGTCATAAACCTTTAGGGGGATGTTTTGGTTCTGTTATTACCAGAGCATCTCAATTAGCTTTTCCAAAAACTAATTATCTCTGCTTAGCAAACTAACAATCAGTGGGAACTCCTGAACAATGGTACCAGAAAATGACTAACCCCAGAGGGTTATCTCAAGAATTCCAAAGAGAGAACTTGTCTTCTACTTTCTGGAGATCCAATGTGAGTGGGAATTGAGGAAGCAGTTTTGAGGAGGTATTACAATGGTAATGAATACTTGTTGAATGATTGTGATAACTTTATTCAGTTAAACCAGATACTTCATTTCTAAACAATGCTGACAACAGTGCTAGAATCTGGGGACCTGGATATGAATACTGACTCCTACGTTTAACCAGTTGCATGACCTTGGGGCAAGTCATTTAATCTATCAGTTTCGTCATTTATAATATGTGGAAAATAAAATATATATGTTAATTCATTACATGAAGGAAGAAGCACTTATTAAATTTTATGCCAAGCACTATAATAAAAACTAAGGATACAAACATAAAAGTATTATATATAAAATATATATCATATATGAAATATTAAAATATGAAAATTCTTACACTAGAGGAGCTTATATTCTAGTGAAAGTAATGGCATAAAAAGGTATTAAGGTATAAAATGTATAGCCTTAGATCTCCCCTCTCTGTGCCTTTGTATTGGCTATCTCTCACATCTAGAATTCTCTGATCTCTCACCTCTACCCTATACTTTCTCTGGCTTCTTTCAAGACTCAGGACAAAGCCCACTGTCTGTAGGAGGATTTTCATGACATCCCACCCCCAGCTTCTAATATCTTGCCTTTTCAGATCACCTTCTCTCTACTCTCTGCAAATCTTGTATTTATCTCTCTGTTTGCATATTGTAACCTCCATTAGAAAGTGCCCTCTTTGAAGACAGAGATTATTTTTTTTTTTTTGCCTTTTCTGCACTTAGCACAATGCCTAGCATATAGCAAGTGCCTGATAAATATTTGTTGACTGTCTTGACTGAATGTGTGGATGTTACACATTCCAATCTATCATTTTGTAGAAAGAATACTGGCTTTGGAATCACAGTAACTGGGTTCACATCTTGCCCCTGTCACATCTTGCCCGTTAATATCTCTGTAACCTTGGGTGAGACAGGTAACCCTTCTGGGCCTTAATTTGCTCAACTCCAAAATGAAGTTTTTGGATCACATGGCTTCTGAGATCCTGTTTAGCTCCAAATCTATAATCTTACCTGATTTGCCTCAAGGCCACATGTGGCCCTCTAGGTCTTCAAGTGCAGCACTTGGACTGAATCTGTGGCTCTTGGCCTTGTTTTATTGGATTTACTGGACTCCCAATTGGCTTTCTGTAAATTCAGATAGCTGTCTCCACCTCCCTTTTCTCCTAGTCCTAGCTAATGATGTCTCTCCTACTGCCACAAATGACCCTGTGTGACACATCTCATCTATTTCCAAACTTTGATGGTCATGAGATAAGTCTAAGGTGTGGTAGCCATAACCAACCAAGGAGAGCATCCCTTTCCTTTGCTTGTCAAACCAGTCATTTCAGACATTTGGTAACCTTAAAGTCTCTAACACTTCTCATATATTTTCATAGCTGCAGGCACTTACAAGCTTTTTTGCTGCTGCTACTGCTGTTGTTATTATTTGTGGCTGTTAGTTGATATTTGAGATTGCCAGATGTTGGAGTTCAGAATAATTGGGATGTTACCATATTTGTAAGTACGTCTTCTCAATTATCTCCTTATGGTTTATTTAGTGGACTAAATAGAAGGCTTTTGTTTTCCTTAAGAAAGAATATTATGCAACAATCTGAGTTTTCATTTTAAACTGAGCCCTTAAAGTGCTTTATCTTTGTCTTCTTCCTTACTTGTCTCATTAAGCTTAGATGAATATTCAAGTCTAGTAGCAATACAATAGGAATAATCTCATAAACAGTCATTTACCTTTTTTTTTTCCTTTAGAGTAAACACAAAAGGTCTGTCTATTCTAAAGGGAAACTACTCATAAAAGGTCTGGGCCCATGGGTCCTCAACTATACTGTCACGAATTAAACTAGAGAATCAAAGAACCATTGTCAAGCCAATTCTGAGTATCCCTCCCAGACTGAGGAGGATCTATTGTTAAAATGTAATTGGAGATTTCTTCCAATAGTTTTGAATTTATAGAGGGAATAGAACTTGATCTTTGTAACCTTTTTCCCACTCCAAAATGTACATAATCAACAATAGCTCTCATTTCATAACACTTTTTAAGTGTTATGGGAAAGAACAAGCATTTATTAAGCACCTACTATATGCCAGGTACTGTGCTAAGTGCTTTACAAATATTATCTCATTTGATCCTCACAAAATCATGTGAGCTAAATTTCTTCATTTTACAGATGTGGAAACTGAGGTAGAAAGAGTTCTGGGTCACATAGCTAGTAAGTGTCTGAGGCTAGATTTGAACTCTGGTCTTTCTGACTCCAGGCCCAGCACTCTCTCCACAGTATACCTACTCAGGTTTGTTTGTTTGTTGTTTCCTTGCAGCCTTTTGTTTTCAAGTCATAGTCATTTCTAGATCTACCTAGTCACCCACTCTGAATTGAATCCTCTTTCATAACAAAATCACAAACTAACAAACAACCCAAACAACCAAAAAAATCAGTTAAGCAAAAACAATTTATATAGTGGCCATAATTGATAGCTTCTCCAACATTCTACCACTGGAGTACCTAGCCTCTCTTCTACAAGGAGTCTTGTTATTCTTTGTTATTCAAACTCCAGAACCAAGATTAGTTATTACTTGTCATTTTACAAAGAAGAAAAATGTAGACTCACTCAAGAGTGACTGGCTCGGATTCTAACAGTTAGCAATCTGTTAGCAGATCTGGGGGTGAATCCAAGTTCTCTGACTACAAATTCAGTACTCTTTCTGTTCCACCTACAAGTTTGTTGTACCTACAAGCTTGGAATGATGTTATCAGCCAGTTTCACAGGCTTTTGTCCTCTGATTTTTTAGAGATAATTAATTATAAAACAGGATCTTTTTACTGGTAAGCAAACATCCTTTACAATGCACTAATAGTAGATCAACAAAAGCATAGATGGCTGTGGCTAGCCAAATAGCATCTGTAATGAACTGAATGTTCAAGCTAAAAGTTCACCTTCAGGCTTTCAAAATGCAAGATAGCAAACAGGAAAGAGTACTATACCTTAAGAAACAATACTAAAATGTAAATGATGATGATGAATGATGATGAATAGGCCCATTAAAATGCAAAATGCTATCATGAATCAGCCTTACACCTTCCTTCTCTAGTCAAACAATTCTGGTATGGGTACCACCCTGAATGCAATAGGCAAAAGGGAGGAAACAGCTCCTTGGTAGTGTAACTAAATGGAAGAATGGGAAAAAAAAAACAATGAAATTCCACATTGTAATGCTTTGCTAGGAAGGCCTAGAAGCTAACAAATTATCATATAAGGCCTCTAGAAATGACCAAGTTCTTAGCCAATTCTTTATCATTAATGCTACATTATTAAAAGAGGGTAGTTTATCTATAGTCATATGAAAAAATATTCTAAATCACAATTGATTAGAGAAATGCAAATTAAAACAACTCTGAGGTACCACCTCACACCTATCAGATGGGCTAACATGATAGAAAAGGAAAATGACAAATCCTGGAGGAAATGTGGAAAAACAGGGGCACTGATGTATTTTTGGTGGAGTTGTGAACCAGTCTAATTATTCTGGAAAACAATTTGGGAATTGTGCCCAAAGGATTATAAAACTGTGAATACCTGTTGATCCAGCAATACCACTACTGAGTCTGTTCCAAAGAGATCAAAGAAAAACGAAAAAGACCTATGTGTACAAAAATGTTTATAGCAGTTCTTTTTATGATGACAGAGAATTGGAAATTCTGTTGAGGAATGGCTAAACAAGTTGTAGTGCATAATTGTGATTGAATGCTATTGTGCTCTATGATAAATGATGAACAGGATGGTTTCAGAAAAACCTGGAAAGATTTATATGAACTGATGCAAAATGTAGTGAGCAGAACCAGGGGAACATTGTACATAGTAACAGCAATATTGTAACCTAATTTAAGGATATTGTGTTATACTACTACTATTTATTTAGACAGTATAGAGGCAACATTGTTAGTGGATAGACCTCAATCAGAATAACTTGATGTTACCATCCTGTCTCTGAAATACATGGTTATGTGACCTTGGACAAATTATAGCCTCTAAGTGCACTATGCAGCTCTTTAAGTTGCCAAACATATACTTTGTATGAACATTGTTATTTTTCATTGTTATGAACATTGTCTCCCCGAATTAGAATGTGAATTCCCTGTGGTTGTCAGGATCCAAGACTACCCCCTCTCTTTTTACCCTCCTCCCCTCTTTTTTTTTTTCCTATTAGGAGATTCCCTGTTTTCTAGAGGTAAGGCCCAGCAAACAAGGTGTGCCCTGAGCTTGGCATAACAACAATCCTTTGTGTTCATCTTCTGGATGAACACTACTGCAACTGATTCATAAAACTGATAGTCCCAGAGCTTGGGCCAACACCAACAGGCCCAGACACGAAGCCCTGCTATGAATGGACTTTTTGTCACTAGACAACTTTGCCTCACTGTTGCTGTTATGCCTCACCACTGTTGCTGCACTACACTGATTCTTTGTCTAGTCACAAATACATAAATGAAGGTTTAGTCCTACTGCCTTGGGTCTTTTACTAGAGGAGACCCTAACACATGTATCTAATTTCTCTCCCCCAATGGAATAAAGAAAGCTTTTTGCTTTTAACCTATGTGAGCTCTTAGGTATTTTTGGAGTTAACAGTGGTTGCAGAATCTCTGTAACTGACCATTTGTAACCAGAGTTGACTTGGTCAAGGCTATTTTTGCCTTTTCCTTGTATCCCCAGCACTTACCACAATGCCTGACACATAATAATTAATGAATAAATGATGGTTGACTATGTTGTCTCCAATGACAAGCTTTTATTAAGTGCCTACCAAATACCACTGGGATAGACTCAAGAAAGACCAAAGGGAAACAGTACCTGCTCTCAAGCTTATATTCTAATGGATAAGACAATCAATCAAGCAATCAATCATAAAGGACTAGAGATCCAAAGATAGACTAAGTCTGGATATAGAGATGGGAGGATCATATATATATATATATATACATAGACAAGATAATTGAATTCAAGGAAGTGGGTGAGATCACCAAGTGACATAGCATAGAGAAAGAAGAGAAAGGTCTTCTGGGACAGACAACCACAACTAGTGGATGTGGCATGGATGAAGATAAAGCAGAAAAGACTGGGAAGGGGCAATGAGACAAGTAGGAGTAAAAGAACCAAGAGTATGTAGCCACAAAATCCTAAAGAGGAATGTCCAGGAGGAGAAGGTGGCCAGTGTTGAATGCTGTAAAGAAGTAAAAAGTGAGTAAGGATTGACAAGAGGTAATCAGATATCAGTTGAGATCATTGGTAAATTTGGAGAGAGCTGTTTTTTTAGTTAGAGGCTAGAAGCCAAATTTCAAGGTTTTGAAGAGAGTGAGAGGAAAGGAATTGGAGGCAATAAGTGTAGATAATTTTTTCAAGGGGTTTGGCTGAGAAAGGAAAGAACAATAAAAAATGATTACAAGTGGGGATGGTAGTATTTAGTGAGAATTTTTAAGGATATGGGAACCATGGATATATTTGTAGAGAAAGAAGGAACCTAGAGACCAGAATAGCAGGAAGAAATAGGATTAAGGGGTTTAGAAGATCTGCTCAAGAAGGATCTTTTCTTTATCAGAGAGTAGAATAAGGAGATGGTAGGGATGATCAGGGAGTTAGATGAGAAAAGGAGCTCATTTACTAATGGCCTTTATTTTTCTTAGTAAAGTGTATGGGAAAGTCATCTGAGAGACTAGGGGAGGGATGATGTGGAAGCCTTGAAAAGAGAAAATTTAGAACAGTTTAGAACTGTGAGGGGGACGCTAAAGAACCTATTAGGAATGAGTGAAAGCATTGTCTTAGTGAAACGGGAGCTTAGTTGAGATTAGATAACAGACCTGTGGTGGATACTTTCACTTCTACTAGCTTCATTCAGCAAGATGTGAGCAGCAACTGGGGGAAAGGATGATGGAAATGAGTGGAGTTAGACATCCAAATTAGTAGTGGGAGCTGAGGAAGGTGATAGAACAGGAGTTATAATCCTGATTTTACAGATGAAGAAATTTTATTACATCCTATGCTAAGTGATTTCCTAAAGGAGATAAGATCTTATCAGTACAGTCTTTCATGTACCTTTCTGTCATTCGAAAATCATCCTTTGGCTAGAAAATAGTGATTTCTGTGATTACACTTTAGCCTTTGGCTTCCAGTATTTTTAACAAAAATTTCAAATCTTACCACTCCAACACTACAGTTTTCACAAATATTAATTCCAAGACTAGGCCAGAAAAAGTAAATAATTCACATTTATAAAGCATTTTAACCTTCACAATGTGTTTTCCTCTTTTCACAATGTGTTTTCCTCTTCTCCCTCTTTTACAGACGAAGAAACTGAGGCTCAAAGATATTATGATTTGCCTAGGGTCACACAGCTGGCAAAAATTAAAGCTGTGGCAAAGGGCAGCGGGGCAGATTGTCGATTATTAGGTACAACTTCTACACTCCATCCCCTGCATTTCTTTTCCCCTCTCCCTTGTCAACTCTTTTCTACATAGTTGTGTGCATGTTGTCTCCCTCCATGGAAATGTGAGCACCTTGAGGATAGGGGCAGCTTTTTTTTTTTTTTTAACTTTTCTCTGTGTCCCTAGCACTGTGACTGGCACATAGAAAGGATTTAATAAATGCTTGTTCACGTAACGTCAAGTTCTGGGCTCAGAGACAGATCGAGGTTCAAATCTCTTTTCTGATACTTAGTAGCTGGGTAATTTTAGACTATTTCTCTGAGACTCAGTCTCCTCACCTGTAAAATGGGGATCCTAATATCTGCACTATCTAGCTGACAGAATTGGAAATTATTGATCAATGGCATGCCCTCGGGCTTTGTGTGGCCTTCTGTAACCTCAGTCAGTGGTGGCAGCCCCCCTATGTGGTTTTACTCTTGCGAACCACGAGTCCTTCCTTAGGGATCCAGTTCCTGAGCTAAGCTGGCTTGGGTGGTTTTCCATTGTGAAGGTGACACAGTATCCCTCCCTCACTCCCATCAGGTGGCCTCCTGGGGCACCTCCCCTTCCCCTTTCAGTGCCCTTTGCACCCCTGGACTTTGCCCCTTTCTCCGCAAGCACAGGCTCTGGACAGACCTCGGCCGCGCTGTTGGACACAGGCACCCCAGGCCCAGCCAACCCCTGCCCAAGAACATCGCAGAAGAAGAGCTGGGCGAATCCCCCAGCTGTGCTAAGGCAGGCCCCCTCAGGCCTTCCGGGCGCAGGCACGGGCACACTCTAGGGGGCGCTCCTCAGGGGCCCGGAGCGGAGCAGCTCAGGAACGGTGTTCGCGAGGTCGCGGGCGCTGCCGGAGCGGTTGGGGAACGGCACCGCGGGAACCCGGAAACACCAGAATTCGCCGGGCTGGCGGCGGCGGGCCCTGGAGGAGCTGCGGCGGCGGCGGGGAACTCTGCGGCTCGGCGGACACGGCGGACACGGCCAACCAGAGCTCCGCGGGCAGCGGAGCGGGGCCTCCCAGTGCGCACCGAGGTGAGCCGAGCCGGCCGGGGCCTTGGTGGTGGGGGGGGGAGTGGTGGAGGAGGCCGCGGGGGGCGGCTAGTGACCCACCCCCTGCGCCGTGGCTGGGCTGATCTGTGAGCCCGGGGCGGGCGCGGGGACTCATGGGGGCCTTGGACTCGGCCGGCTGGAACTTGGAGGACTGAGAGCTGGGGGCATTCTTTTTCTTATTTTTTCTTTTTGGAAGATCATCCCCATTTTATTACTTTGTTGTACTTATCTTTTTTTTGTTGTTGTTAAATAGCATTTTGGCCTTTTTTTTTTCAATCACATGTAAAGATAGTTTTTTAAAAATAAGATTTGAGTTTCAGTTTTTTTTTCTTTTTCCCCTCCCATACCCCTCCCCTTGACGACGAGCACTCTGATCTAGGTTATACATATGCAATCATATGCACATTAGTCTTTTGTGAAAGAACAAGCAGAACAAAGGGGGAGAGGAGTCGGGACATTTCTAAAATGCTTTTCCCACCACAGCCACGCTGGGTAGGGTTGGGCCAGTGATTTCATTGCACTGGGCCCTGAGTGGGCAATAGCTATAGCTTGCACTTATGTGGGGCTTGCTGGCTTGCCAAGCTTTTTACATGAATTCTCTCACTTGAGTCTTACAACTTCATGAGAGAGTCAAGTCAACAAGTATTTATTGAGCAGCTACTATATGCCGGCCACTGTGCTACGCTCTGGGCATACAAAGAAAGGCACCCCCTCCCCCCCAAAAAACCTTCTATAGAAGGTGAGGCAGACTTTGAGGAAGGCAGAAGCCTTATACCTACATGGATATGGGAGATAGCATGGTGAGTTCTGGAAATAGATAATGGTTTGCTAGAATGTAGAGTTTGTGAAGCAGAATAATAGCAACTTTGTGGAGTGTTTTAAAGTTTGCAAAGCATTTTACATACAAGTAACTCCCCACCAAACAAACTGAAGGAATGATCTCTAGGTGCATACATTCTAACGGGAGACATGCCAAAACCTCTGTGGGTGCTATTGTCCCCATTTTACAGCAGAGGAAACAGATTCAAAGAGGTTAAGTCATTTGCCAAAGGTGACGAAACTAGTAATAATCCCTGGTGGAATTTGAACCCCTTGCTTCCCGACTCCAAATCTACCATTTCATCTCCTAGAATAGAAAGTCTGCAAGTAGTGATTAGTGTTGTGTAGTTTCATAATCTTAGAATATTAGAATAGGAAGTGTCCTTAGAAAACTTCTAAATCCCTTATTTTATAGATCAGAAAACAGAGAAATTAACTTGGCTAAATGTCACCCAGGTAATAAATGGCAGAAACAGAGGCAAAAGTCAGGTTATACTCTCTGGGTCTTATTTTTATCAGTGTTTGGAATAGATGATCACTAAGGGCCATTGCAGCTCAAGTATTTGTGGTGCACATTGGCCAAAGACCCTAGAAGAATAGCTCTTCTTCCTAATTCCAAGTCTGTTATTCTTAGAAGTGTGTGATTTGGAAGGGTGGAAGGAAGGGAAGAGGAGATTGTATGCTTCAACCTGAGTGACTCACCTCAGATATGATGAAGAATTATTGGCCCTATTGAGTTAAATAATAAAAACCTGTTAACTTTGAGTAGCTATTCATGTAAACTAATTTCCAGTATCCTTTATCCACTGCTTGCTTATGCCTCTCTCTTCCCCCCTCTCTCCCTCCAAACACATCTGCCTCATTCTTTCTTCCTAAATTTAATTCTTTGTCTTAACCTTGACCTTCAGTTCCTTCATCCCTCCCTTTTTTCTTACTCTAGCACTTTTGCTCTGGCCTCATTTTTCTCTAGATGCTGTAGTTTTGTATCTTTATACTTAGTATATACGTTATTCTTTACTCTTGAAATTTCTTTTACCAAAATCTAGCCCTATGTTACCTCTACCATTTACCTTTTCCATTCCTGTTTTAATACCTCTTTACCAAGCCAACTGGGCCCACCACATATTTCTGTTATTTTCTACAAACTGAGTCCCCACTATTCTCTGATTGACCATCTCACTCTCATCATCTGCTGTCAGCCTTGTCTCCTCAATTCTACAGTATTTCATCACTTTTCCCTCTCCACAGAGGACCTAACCTCTTATTTTATCAAGCAAATATTGACTTCTTTTGACTTCACTCCATACCTCCAAACTGTTCTGTGTTCCTCATTCTTTTGTTCTTTGGTCCAGTCTCTGAGAAAGAGGTAGTCCTTCTTGTTGGACCAGTTTCTCTATTTTTGTTCTTGTTTTATCCCTTTCTGTCACTTCTAGAGCTTGTCCTCTCCATCATTCTCTTTTTCTCATCTTTAATCTCTCTTCATCCACTGGTTCCTTCCTGCATGCCTAGATTTATCCTGTACTTAAAAACAAAATGATACAAAACAGTTTACTTCATCCCATCTTCACTTCAAGCTATTGTTGTATATCTTTTTTCCTAAAATATTTGCCTCGGTTTCCTTGCCACCTCAATCTCCCTATCCCCCTCTGGAGCCTGCCCTGGTTCTGCTTCCCTGCTCTTTCACTCATTTAGTGATATTATTTCCCTTGTAGTCAGTTATCTTAATGCAGATGACTCTAAAATCTGCATATCTTTTTTTAATCTCTCCCCTTAACTCTAGATCCACTTAACATCTACCTCCCAGAAGCTTAGGAAAGCTTCACCTGGAAGTACTATCTGCATTTTACCCTACAAATCCCAAGCCCAAACCCAAACCCATTAACCATTCCCCTGGAGCCATTTCTCTTCCAAATTCTCCTTACCTAGGTTTGAAAACTCAGAATCACCCTTGACTCCTTGCCCTCCCCCCCCCCCAATTACTTGCTAAGACTTATTCTGTCTCCTTTCACATCTTTTTGAAAAAAAATTTATTTATTTACTTTTAGTTTACAACATTCAGTTCCACAATCCCTTGAGTTCCAAATTTTCTCCCTCTTCTTCTCCTCCCCCCTCCCCACCATGGTGGCATGTAATCCAGTCTTCACACTAAACATTAGTCAAGTTGTAAAGAAGCGTTATAACCGATGGAATGAACAGTGAGGAAGAAGGAACAACACAAAACAAAAAAGAGAGAGAACAAGTAATTTGCTTCAATCTGCATTCAGACTCTAGTTCTTTCTCTGGATGTGTATAGCCCTCTCCATCATGAGTCTTTTGGAGTTGTCTTATAGTGTTGCATTGCTAAGAGGAATCCAGTTTATCAAAGTTAGTCATCACAGATTTGATGTATTTGTAATTGTGTACAGAGTTCTCCTGGTTCTGCTTTCCTCACTCAGCGTCAGTTTATATAAGTCTCTCTCCTGGTTATTATGAAGTTCATCTGCTCCTCATTTTTATAGCACAATAGTATTCCATTACATTCATATATCACAACTTGTTTAGTCATTCCCCAATTGATCACAACATCTTTTGCATCCATGCTCTTCTCTTAGTTTAGGACCTCATCACCTTTTGCCTGCCTTATTGCAGTAGCAGTCTTTTTGGTCTCCTTATTTTGATCTCTTTTGTCTTTAATCCATTTTTAATATAGTTACCATATTAATATTCTTAGATCATGAGTCTGCCTATTTTACTTTCCTGTTCGCTGTTGCTTCTAGGATGAAACACAAACTCCTCTGGTACCTAAAACCCTCCAGAATCAGGCTCCACCTCTCTTGGCATTTCATATGTACTCAAATTAGATAATGTATATAAAGTGCTTTACAAATTTTAAAACACTCTATAAAGTATCAGTGATGATGATGATGTTCTAGCTGTTTCCTGGACTTGGCATTCTATTTCCCTTATCCATGTATGTTTATGGGCTGTCCCCTATGCTTAGAATGTACTGCCTCCTGGATTCTGCCCTCTCCAAAGCTTGCCTTAAGTACCACTTTTTAAAAAAAAATTATTTTGTGCTTAATTTTTCCCCAGTTACATGTAAAAACAATTTTTAACATTTGTTTTTAAAACTTTGAGTTCCAAATTTGCTTCCTTCTTCCTTCCCCCCCTACTCCATTGAGCAATTCCATATAGGTTATAAATGTGTAGTTATGCAAAACATCTATAATACTCATGTTGTGAAAGAAAACATAGGGAAAAAACTCAAGGAAAATAAAGAAAGCAAATAGGTACCACCTTCTAAAGAAGTCTTCTGATCCACCTAGTGTCAGTGCTCTAATATTACTTTTTTTCCTGAAATGACTTTTTATTTACTTTTCTATGTATATGTTAAATCCCTGGAAGTGCCTTTAGAACAGTGACTACTTTTTATCTTTGTATTGCCCAGCACAGTGCCTGAAACATAGTAACCACTAAAAAAAAGTTTGTCGGATTGCATTGCTGTAAAAAAATGTATGTATGATATGTTTTCTCTTGGCTAGAAAATAGAGTATTTGTGAGTGGATTTAGATCAAAGCTGTTTTATCATCCTCAGTTTTAATTTGGTTTAGTATTTGAAAGATGAAATTGCATACAATATAAAATATGGTAAATTCCTTTATAATAGAGGTTTCTTAGTGGGGTGCATAGCCCTGCTGTGAGTGGTTATAAAGTATATTCTATTATTATTTACTGTATATTCAATTTTTTTAACCTTTCCACTGGGGAGAAGTTAGTCTTGGCTAATCAACACTGAACATTGGGAGAGATCCAGTGGCAAATACTAGCTGTGTGACCTTGGACAAATCTCTTAACTTGTTTGCCCCAGTTCTGCAAAATGGTGATGATAATAATAACACCCTGAGGATCAGATGTGTGATCTTACCTGTGATCTTCAAATGACTTAATAATTATAAAGTGCCTTGCACATAGAAAATGCTAGGAAAATGTTAGCCAACTAGCAAGATGGGTAGAATAAGCAGCTGGGTGAGGGAAAGATGTTTGTTGGTTCCAGGATGTTACAATTCTTCTACTAACTGGAAACTAGGGCAGTTCACCAGGTAATACAAATTTGAGCAAGAAAAAGCAAGTTAATTGGTAGGTACCCTTTCTTTGCCCTTAAGAAGGGAATTTGAGGGTGGAGGCACCATAAGTCTAAGTCTACATCGAGATTGTCATTACTTTTTCTCAAGTAATCCTTATAGCTTGACTTGTTGGCACCTCATATTGGTTTTTGGTTTCTTGCCACTACTACTCCCTTTGGCCAAGGTTCATGATGAACCAGGCTTTTCCAGCTTTTCTGGAGAAGATGAAGGCTTTGCCTTTCCAGGCTTCCTGAAAACATTATATGGTTTTCTTTCTGGGACATTTTACTACCAAATATTATAAAGAATGCTTACAGGGAGTTAAAATAATGGGAAATTTTACAGACTTTTACCAGTTATAATACTTACCAAGGAACTAGTACTTTATCTTTCTTAATTGCCTGCTTTTGGTCTGAATAAATCTCTTCTTCCTGGTCTTGTCTTGGAGTCTTATCCTTGGGATTTTGCTAGTTTTAGCCTGCTTGAACTGGATGCTAGATTCAGTTTGTTAAACTACTAAGTGTCTTGACTTAGCCATTTTAGATGTATTTTCCCCATTTAGCTCCTCCCTTCCCTCCAGTCTCCAGCAGTGAATCTTCCCTTGAAGCATCAGGAGAGCAAGGCATTTATAATCACATGCCTGCCTCACCTTAAGACTTACTAGTTCAGGACCTGTTGAAATTCTGTCCTTGATTCTAGATACCGGAATGAGGAGTTTACTGTTATTTCACCCTGTAAGGATTAGTAAGACTGCTATTTTGCCCATACTTCTTATTTTTGACCTTGGTTGTTTTTTTTGGCCTATGTTGGTTTCAACATACCAGATTCACTAGTCAGACATATTGGATACTTCTGTCCTCTAGGTTTGGGCTTCTTCAGTTATTGTCCTAGACAGACCTGTGGCCCAGGATTACAGGGACTGTGTTTCTTGAGTTATAGCAAAAATCTAGCTAGACTAATTTGCTTTTTCCCATTCAAACTTGTGTTCTTTGGTGGCTCCTTTCCTTGGTTGTGCTTGATGGGAAGAATTGAGGTGACACATAAGTCCAAAGTCAATGATCACTTTTCTTTCTATGGCTTGGTTTTATGCTCCAGTGAGCTCACTTTCTTCAAATGATTTTTGTTCCGTGATCAGTGTTTCACAAAAATCTTCTTTCAAGGCAGATTCATAACAGGAAAAAAAATCTTATTTGTATAGTAAATAATAATAGGTAATCCATCCCTTCCCCTCCACCAGCTGTGTGTGTGAGCTGGCAATTGTGAGGCCTGAAACCCGGGGGGGTGTGGGGGGAAAGAGCAGGGGGAATACAGAGAAAACTGCATACTTAGACCTTCCTTCCTTAGACCTAAGGAATGGAGAGGGAAGCTGTTTTGCAGCCACACCAAACCAAATCCATCTGCCAGAAACCTACAGTTTGATCTGGCATTTAGTTCAGATAGGATTTGACTGGCTGTTTTCCAGGAAGGACCTGGAAGAAAGGATTCAGTCAGGACTGAAAGGGAGGGTGGAAAAAATGAGTTAGACCTAATTCTCTGTACATTTACGGATAGAACCTGAGTTGCTTCTGTAAACTTTCCAGAGGTGGCTCATACCAGTTCTTGAGATTGTTAAATTTTCATTGTTGAACTGTTATACTTTGAAAATTGGCTACAAATCAGTACTTACTTTATTATTTTTGTCGATAGTCTAGTCTTAAAGTGATAGAGAAAATGTTCATGCAAATTTAACTTAAAACTGTCATGCTTACATTTTTCCTTTCCAGAGAGCTGGTTGTTAAACATTTAGCAACAATCTTTGATTAGAGTCCACTCCTCATTTCTATGTAGTAATAAAGTCCTCTAAAAAGAAGAGAGCCTGCTATTTTTAGAGATTGTTTTGGAGAAGAAGGGAAAGCACCCCCCATACCTTTTAAAAAAAATCTGGCAAGGAATTCAATTTAGGGAGATAATTGATAGAGAGTGCTTTAGAAACCAATCACTGAAGACTTGCTTGGAAGAAAAGCTGGGTCACTGGAGTTCTAAGCCTGTGTCATTGCAGAGGAAGGATAGATGGTATAGCAGGAAGAATCTGAGCCTTGGTGTTTCAGAACCTATGTCCCATCTGTGATATAAGCATAGTCATACTTCTGTTGCCTGGCTTCCAGGGTAGTGAGGATAATAATGCTGTAAAGCATTATGTAAATATGAACTTTGTTATTTGCCTGTTTTTGGATAACCATATCATTTCAAGATTGTGTGTGTGTGTGTGTGTGTGTGCGTGTGCGCACTCGTGCACTCGTGCGTGCTTTGTGGGGGGCATATTTTAGTATATGTTATATCTGAAGTCACAAGTAAAAAGCTGTATAATGTGCTTAGCTATTAATCTTTTAAATGAAAAAAGTGTTAACTAAGCTATTCTCACTGCAGGATCTTAATTTTTAAGCATTTTTCTGTTACTATTTAATATTCTTGAAGCAAAATATCTGTTCAGTTTTAAAAATATCAATTAGATAAACATTTATTAAGTATATACTATGTGCCAGGTACTGTGTTAAGCACTAGGTATATAAATAAGGAAAAGAAAGTCAATCTTTGCATCTAACATGAAATTATTTAGAAGATTGTGATGAATTCTGTGAATGAAAGAATTGTACAATTGCAGTGTATTGTCCTGTATGACCAAATGACTCACTGTCAGATTTAGTCCCCAACCTCTAAGAATTTATAGTAAAAGATAGCACAGATAGGAATAAGTATGAGGGGGACAACTGAATAATAAATATTAATAGCTAGTATTTATGTAGTGCTTCGAGATTTACAAAGTTTTTGTTTGTTTGTTTGTTTTTGCTTTTTGGAGGGCAGTTGGGGTTAAGTAGCTTGCCCAAGATTACAGGGCTAGTGTTTTTGTGTGGGTGTTAAGTGTCTGAGGCTGGAACCAAACTCAGGTCCTCCTACTCATTGCGCCACCTAGCCGCCCCTACAAAGTATTTTTTACATGTTATCTCCAGTGGTCTTTATGACAACCCTATGAGGTAGGTAATGTCGCATTTTACAGATAAGGAAACTGAAGTTATAGCAAAGATGGTGATTTCTCAGGGTCACACTACTAGTCAGTGTCTGAGGCAGGATTTAAACTCAGGTCTTTGTGACTTTCAAGCAATATACACTGTGATATTAAAAGTAATATTGAAGATTTACCAATTAATAAACACTTAAGTGTCTACTATGTGACAGCCACTGTTAAAGGAGCTTTTCCTATTTTTATCTTTCTGTCTCTGTCTATCTTTCTACAACATATGCTTGAGACATTGAGTTTGGGAGTAGCTACAATTTTCTGTTTAGATTCTTTTTCAAAGAATCAAGTATTTGAATTTCAATAATGAAATTTTATCTGGGCAATATCCAAGCACACAGAATTTCTAAATTATATGGGACCTAAGTGACTTTTTATTTTAAAGTGTAATTGAAAAAAGGATTTCTGGGGCGGCCAGGTAGCACAGCGAGTAAGAGCACCGGCTCCAGTGTTGGGATGACCCGGAGATCGAATCCTGGGCTCAGACACTTAGCACCCACCCAGAAACACCTGGCCGTGTAACCTTGAGCAAGTTACTTAACCCCAATTGCTTAGGGGCGGCCAGGTGGCTTAGTGAGTAAGAGCACCAGCTCCAGTGTTGGGATGACCTGGATCAAATCCAGGCTCAGATACTCACCACCACACCCAGAAATAACTGACTGTGTAACCTTGAGCAAGTTACTTAACCCCGATTGCTTTAAAAAAAATTCTTTGTTGCAAGTTATATAAAGTTTATGTTATGTAAATTATTAAAAGTATCAGATGAGAAATGGATTGGGTAGATCCTTTGTAAGAACTTATGGGAAAAGATGGACTGGAATTGCATAGTATAAAAAGACATCATTGGATTCTTTATTTTATTTGTATTCCAAAATTGAGTTGTCCAATTGATATTTTGATCAGGTTTATTTTTCTGGGTTCCAGTCCAGTATGTTACTGTAAACTTGGAAGAGTTGAACTTTATTTTTGCCTAAACTTGTGTTCTTTAGTTTCAAACTTAATTTACTATCCTTTGAAAATATGAAGCATCTCTTATAAAAGGGCTTTCCTGATTATCACAGTTGTTAGTGTTGTCTAAATTATTTTGTGTGTATTTTGTATTTTTCTGCATACAAGTTGTTTCTCCTCAGTAGAATTTTAGGCATGCTGAGGGTAGGGAAGGGAACAGTTTTGTATTTTGTCTTTGTAATTTTATTTTATTTTTTTGCTTCAAATTAAGCCTACCATTCAATTAATAAATACTTGTTGAATTAATGAATTTGAAGGAATTTGAACTGTACTATTTGAATTTGAAACTGCAAACTCCTGCCATTTAGAATAATTCTGTTTGACTTTTTTATATGTGGTTATGTTTTATAGGCATTTAGGTTTTAAAAATTATAATAGTGGATTACAGAATCTCAAAAGTGAATGGGACCACTTAGTTTATCCAGTCTGTCCAATCCCTGTCTGAACAAGAATCTGGTCTGTAATATCTCCAACATATCTACTTCCTTTGAATGAAAACAGCTTTACTTATTGAAAAGCTATTCCTTCATGTTTTTTTTTTTTTGCATTGGATTTAAGAATCACAGATTTTTATAAAACTTCAGCGACAAATATTTGTTGAATTTAATCAAATCTAGTACAGTCCTTTCATTCTATGAGTAAGGAAACTGAGTTCTAGAGATTGAGTAATTTGCCCAAGGTCACTTAGCTAATAAAGAATAACAGTACTCTTTTCAGTTCAGTTCAATAATCATTTATTTTTGAGGGAGATACAAAAATGAATGATACAGTGTATTGCCTTAAGGAGCTTATTATCTTGTACTTTATCTCCTTTTTTCTCAACCTTTCAAGTAAAAGCCTGATAGCAGATAAAGCAGATAACAGATAGCCTGAAGCAGATAAATCATAAGGATAGGGACTAGATCTGTGGTTTGATTGATACAGGTTTGATTTATACTTTTAGATGAAGAACTTCCCCCTACCACTGCAACTTGGAATCTTCTCTGCTACCATAGAGTCTTTAGGAGTTTCCTAGAATAACTGTGACTTGCCCACTGTCACATACACAGTATGTGTCAGAGGCAGGACTTAAATCTGGATCTTTCTGACTTTGAGGCCAGCTCTCTATCCAGTGTATTATGCTATTTCTCAAATAAACTAGTATAGAGAAATTTAACCTGCCTTTACCTTTGAGAATGTTAGTTAAACTCCTAGAAAACTGATAGCTTTCTTTAGTTGAGTTATTTGGACAAACTGAGACAATATATGTGAGAATGCTAAGGGGTTTTCAAATTAAAGCCCTCTATAGTGCATCAGATATAGTGCATCATTCTGTTCTGTATCTATATTCTGAAATGATATTCCTGGTTTTCTCTTACTGAGATAAGACTGTCATATACAAAGGAGGGAAAAATATTTAATAGAATCCAGCCCTGCATTTTCAGGGTGTGTTCCACATTTACCTAGCAATACAATAGCTATACCAATATCAGATTAATCTATTGCTTTGACTACTTCTTTCTTTAAAGTGTGGAAAGATATTGTGCTCTGTAATCAACAGGTAAATAAATGCACAGCACTTTACAAAGTTAGAAGATGATGAAGTTTCACAAAATATTTAATTATTTATTAAAAAGGATTTAATTGTAGGTTCCTTGCAACATTAATGCAAGCAGATACAATCAGCATATTCTCTTAATATTCTAGGGCAACTAATTTATCACCTTCTAGTGACGAAGTTGACCAACATTTTCAAAATAGATTGGTTTCTTCAGGGTTGTAAAACTTTTCATTATTTAGACTTAGAGATGAATTCTGTGTGAAAGCCATGGTATTATGAAGGTTTATGGTTTCAATAAACATTTATCACCAGAATAAATTGACAGCTTTATCAGTTCAGAAAAATCGTGCCATGGCCATGTGTGATCCCTCCCACACTGCTAGTGTGGTAACCTGTAGACCTTATAAGCCTGTATGTATGAGGGAAATCTTACTATGCTTATTTAATTACGTTGTTTTCCTTCTTGGAAATGCCCTCTGTTTGACTGGCAAAGGAAACATTGGTGTGAGCTTTTGAACTATCTTAAGTAGATACTGATGTTCATCAACAATTGGCCTCAAACCTGCTTCAGTATTTAGGGGCACCCTGTTTGCTACTTCCCATTTTAATTGTGCTTTGAGATTTATGAAGCGCTTAGAACAACAACCTGGTAAGTTAGGTTGTGTGCTGTTATTAGCTGTATAGTATTATTAGGGCAACTAGGTGGTGCAGTGGATAGAGTGCCAGGCCTGGAGTCAGGAAGACTCAGTTTCCTGAGTTCAAATCTGGTTTCAGACACTTAACTGACTGTGTGACCATTGGGCAATCACTTAACTCTGTTTGCCTCAATGCCTCACCTGTAAAATGAGCTGGAGAAGAAAATGGCAAACCACTCCAGTATCTCTGCCAAGAAAACCCCAAACGGGATCATGGAGATTTGAACACAACTGAAAAATAACAATTAGTATTATTATTTTCATTTTACAGATGAAACAACAGGATCAAAAAACTTAAGTGATTCAAAGTCACATAGCTACTAATGATTAGAGCTAGATTTCCAAACTATAGATTTTCAGTCTAACTTCAGTGTTCTTTACACTGCACCACAACTGCCTCATATAGAGTGCCAGATTTTGGTTGTTAGTTACCTAACTGTAGTTAGTTAAGTGATAGTACGGCAACAAGGCTTATAATTTGATAAGGCTTTGTGAAAGAAGATGAAGAAAAACAATGGAAATAATTTCGTTTTGTAAAAGGCACTAAAAATATGATCATAATACCTTTCACAGCTTTGGTCTCAAGATTGGAATTTTAAAATACCATACCTATTTTCCATCTAGAGGAAGTACTTAAAATTTTATTTCCTTCATCTGATTGTAGAAAAAGAAAAGCTACGGCCTTTGAAATAGCAAGTTACTGATTGACAGTACAGGTTAGATAAGTAGATCCTGGAATGTTTTCTTAGGCAAACAGACACCTGATACTTTTGAGAAGGAAAAGGAAGGAGAAATAAGGGAAAGCTGTTTGACATAGAATGCATTTAGCAACTAAAATGGGTGGACTGTTTTAATGTAGCCATTAAAAAAGAGTTATTAGTAAAGCAGGGATTTTTCCCAGGAACAAGGACTGAAGGAATTTAATAGAGGCCAAAATCCCTTGTTCTCATGGTAACTGAATGGGTTATACTAACCACTATTAACAAGTATTTTTATTTGTGTAAAAATTGATTGAGATTTTTTAATTTTCTGTATTACTTTTTGGAAAGGATTACTCAAGTTCAAATGTTCCCTTATTGCTAGATTTTTGAGATACTTTATCTGCTTTTGAGACATTTAATGTCAGATTTGCAGCATATCTGTTAGAAGTCAAGCTATTTGCTTGTGATTAACTTTGTATCTTAATAATTTAGCAGCAAAAAGATTACAGTTCTTTAAATTCATAATATTGTGAAGTGAATCATGGAAGATAATGGGGTGAAAATTACAACTGGAAGCAATATTTCTGTATGTATTAACATTTTCTATTCATTTCATCGGGAAAACATTTTGGGATTTATATTTTGAGCTGTTTCACACCTCTAACTAAAATATCAACTTTAATTTTGAAGATGATGTTTTTGATGTGTTTATGTTGTACATATTTAGAACACAAATATCAGAGATAGTTTATAGTAAATAGAAACTTGATACTTATTAAAAATTAGTTGTCATAGAAGATGTATTAGCATCTTTTTGAATTTATAGCTTCATATACTTTTCTCATAGTCTAAAGCTGTTTTTTTTCTTTCCTGTTTATATCTGTAGGGAACTCTTTGTGAGACAACTTCCTCTACCAATGCAGATGGGTCATCCTGGTTTTTTTTGTTTTTTTTTTTAATAGCTTTAGAGAGTTGCCTAAGTTTCTGAGAAGCTAAGTGATTTGCCCAGGATCATACAGTCTGTATGTATCAGATATAGGACTTGACCCAGATTGTCATGAGCCCTGCTATCTCTGTCATGCCACATTACCTCTTTCTGTCTCTAATAGATTTTTAAAGTGCTAACATAAATTATTCAAAAAGAAATAATGTACATTTCAAACTTAGAATTTATGTAGTCTTGTGCTACCATTTAAAATGAGATTTCTCAAATAGCCAAATTATTGTAATTCTAGAGCTGAAAGAGATCAAAGAGGTTCATTCAGTTTTAAATTTTTCAATTTTTCTTGATGTTAGAATTAAAAAAAAAACTTAAGTTGTTTATAATAAAATATTTAAAGGAAGTTGTTTTTAGGAGAAGGTAGAAAACGTTTTGACTACATGTATTACTGTGTGTGATTAGATCTAAGTACCAAAGGTTGAAAGAATCCTTGTTTGATGGATGTGTGGAGGTATTGAGCCTTTCTCTACCAAAGAAGACAAAAGTGACTTTGGGAACTTGAATATCTCTCACAATGGGCAGGGAGATGCCCTCTGCCCTTGTTACCTTTAATAGCCCAATAAATTTCAGTTTCCCACTGGGATTAGAAGGAATCTTCTAATAGTCTCCTTTCCTTAAACAAGGTTTAGTAGATTTAGTGACTAAGGTCCTTTTAACTAGACAGACTTTTTTCAACAAATATCTATTTCCAAGGTTCCTGGGTGGACGTACTTTTTAATGAAATAAAGAATAGTTTAAAGAGCAGATGGAAGGTTAGAAAGATGAAAGACCAGGAATGGCAATAAGAGCAGAAATTAAGCTGAGAATAAAGAAAGGCATTGAAGGTAGAAAATTAAATTCAGTGTCGTAAGTCTGGAAGGAAATTATAGGAATTCCACTGTAGATACTTTTGTGGTTCCATTTTTCTTTTTTATCAGCATGGGTACTTCCTCCACTGATTCAGATTGAAAACTCTTTAGATCTCTTATCTGTGAGATTCTTGTCCATGTTTTCCAACAATTCTCCACAGATGATCTTTTGAACAAGCTGAAGGTCTTCTTTAAATGTTTCTAGGGTATAACAGTGTACCACTTGGGCCATTCTTTTGTGTCTCATTCATGCTGCAGTGACTAACCCAGCCTTTTGGGGGTTTTTTGCTATCATTCATATTTTCATCAGTATCTTAGGCTTATTCTCATGTGGAAGTTATTGAGAGTATGATACCAGGCATCTTTTCTTTGCTGTTTGTATTATTTGTAATTTTAATTTCAAGATTATAATGCATGATTTGCAACCATATAGCATCACCAAGAGAATATTGATGCTAAAAATAAAAATGTAGGTGCTTTTGTAGTAGTGAGTAGTTTGAGATCACTGAAAGTACTATGTGCTTTCTACAACTCAGTCTTTTCTTCTTATTTAACTCTGGGTCCCGTTTATAGAATGAATTCATATATGAAGGAGTTCCCATTCAAGTATGGATGACTTTTGAGGTCCATCTAGCCTTTGAGAATGTATGGAGACTGTGCTGAATTGCTTATCACATGACATGCCATTATTTAGATAATAATGTATTTTTATATACTTTTTTTTTTCATTTGGTTGGTTAGACATTTTTATTTGAAAATGAGATGACCAGTTTTTCAAACCTCTGGTGAGCCTCTTTCCTTTTCCTTCTGAGGCCCTGGTAGTATACAGCATGTAAAATTATTCTTTACATAAATTATTACTTAGCATGAGTAAATGACTGTTTGGTAACTTTTAGCATATTAAGTAGCCAGTAAGATCCTTTAAAAACAGGGATTATGTATTCTTAGATAGATTTTTTTTATACTTTAAAGGCTTGATAAGGACTATCTTATAAAACTTAATGTGTCTATCAGAAATGGCCTGCATTAATTTAACTGTGAAGTGATAGCAAAAATGGAAGGAAAAGAGAAAATAAATAAACACAAGTTCGGTGGGGGGAATGCACCTTGATTTAGGGTCTGACCTTATTTATTTAGTTAGGTGTTTTTTTTGTTTTGTTTTGTTCTTTGCTTTTTGGAGGGCATTTGGGGTTAAATGACTTGTCCAAGGTCACAGGGTAGTTTTGGTGTTGTGTCTGAGGTCAGATTTGAACTTAGGACCTCCTGACTCCAGGGCCGGTGCTCTATTCACTGCACCACCTACCTGCCCTGACCTTTTTTATTAAAAAAAAAAATGGAATAACCATGATTGTAAGTGCATTGTGTTCTCAGGTGTACTTTAGAAAAATTAAATTCTTTGAACAGATTTGAAATCAGTATTTGACATTTTCCAGGAGATTTAGATGCCTGTGCCAAAAGTAGGTTTCTGGCACCTACTTCTCTTATGTTACTCTAACACAGGAAGTACAGGCCCAGATTTTTTTCTGGCCTTTTATAAAGCTTACTTCTAGGACTGCTTAACTGGTAGCCTGACATAGTTGAAACAGTATTGGACTAGAAGGTCCAAGTTCTAGGTCTTTCTCTTTCAGTAACTGTCTTTTGGCTTTGGTAAATTCATTTACCATCTTTTTACATTAGTTTGTTTATGTGTAGAAGGATGTGTGTAAGGTTCCTTCCAGGTCTAAAATGATATAATCCTGTCTTTCCGTGTAAAGACTCTGGTCTTTACTCGGTAGAGCTTTGAAACATGGCTTGAGCATAAACAGGAGTGTTTGGTTTCCTACAATGCGCCAGTTGCCTGGTACAAGAAACATTCAATACTTACTTTTTCCTCTATATTATGAAGTTTCATTAAGTTATTTTTTTCATTGATTCATATAGACTTTTCATTAACAGAAAAATATTTACTATTTACATGTTTGTGGGGCAAAGCAAGTTGAACAGATAGCTGTGCTTTTTATCCCATGAGTGTGGTAGTGAAAACAATCTGGTTTGAAAAATTTTTAAAAATTGTCAGTAGAAGTATATGTTAGTATTTAATTTCATACAGCAGTGATTCCCCTCCTTTATCCGCAGTAACATGCTTTACACACATGCTCCACACCAGTTGGCACAGATTTAGGGCTAAGAATTGGGTGGATGTGTTGTGAAATAAACTTTTGTATAGAATATACTTAATATGACTAGTAATAACAAAGAAGGTAAAAAACAGAAAGGTGAGTATACATAATAGTAAAAGAATTTGTGGTTTAGAAAAAGTCTAAGTAAGATTCTGTTAATCCAGTGAGACAAGTTGGAATTTAATAGAAACAAAAAGCATGTAACTAGAGCATCTTTGTTACTATTCTGTATGGTAGAGGAGCCAGAAGCATAGTAAGCTTGGTTAAAAAAAAGCAGTGCCATACATAATGTACTCATTTTTTTTTTATTAGTTTTTAATGTATTTGTTTCTGTCCTTTACATTTTGGCTAATCATTTGCTGTTTTCTGCTTTTATTTTTTCAGGCACCTGAAGAAAAGGCAATGTCTACCAATTTAAAGTACCTTTCTTTGGGAATCCTGGTTTTTCAGACTACCAGCTTGGTTCTTACTATGCGTTATTCTAGGACTTTGAAAGAAGATGGGCCTCGTTATTTGTCATCTACTGCAGTTGTCATTGCTGAACTTTTGAAAATCATTGCCTGCATTTTATTGGTCTACAAAGATAGCAGTAGGTATCTGGTTTTGAGCTTAAGGACAACAGCGAGTTTATAGAAGTTGTTATTGAAGTTGTTTAAGAATTATAAATGATGCTCCTATTTTTATTTTTCACAAGTTTATTATATAGGTCTGTTCTGTTGCAGTAGTTTCTTAGTGCCTTAATTTTTTTTTTTTTTGCTTTTTAGTATTTTTAATTTTATGAGAGCAGTTTTCTCTTAAGTATAATAAGGTTTTTCTGTCAAATTCAATTAAATTCAACTTTTACTGCATTCTGTGTGTAACACACTGTTCTAAACATTGAATTAAATGCAAAGTCTAGATAAGACTTGGCCATGTCCTCTCAGGGAGGATATAAGATATACAGAAATAACAATTATCTTGTTTGAGTCTAAGCCCCTCAAGGCAGGTGACTATCTTGTCTAAAATTTGTCAGCACCGACCGTAATGTTCTTCATAAATAAAGTTTTATATATGTTTCTTATTTTGTTGAATGTGAAATTGTTCATGATGAATACATGAGAGAGATAAACAAAATGCTATGTCATTACAAATTGGAAAGATCATAAAGAATTTCCTAGAAGAGGTGGCATTTGATTTTTGCTTTAAAGGATGGGTAGGAATTCAATGGGGTGTGTTTGGATAGGAAGCAACAGTCTAGGCACAAGAAGGAGCATGACTAAAGCCATGGTAATGAGTCATTTGATTTATAAGAAAGATAGCTTGTATAGTGGATAGAGTACTAGACTTGGAGTCAGGATGACCTAGGTTTGGATCCTATTTCAGACACTTTTTTGCTGTGTGATCATGGGCAAGTCACATAGCTTCTCTGGGCCTCAGTTTCCTTAACTGAAAAAATGAGGATGTTAGACTCAATGATCTTTAGACTCAAGGCCCTTTCTAACTTTAAATTTGTGATTCTATGAAATAAGGAACTACATGGGGAGTAGTCCAGTTTGGCTGGAGTATCATATACACCAATGAAAATAGTTTGAGATAAGACTGGAAAGATCAGGCTTGGTACAAGATTGGGGAAGACATTGGTGTAAGCCAAGGAGTTTTAAGTCTACTCAGAAGTCATTAAAAAACCATGGAAAGGCTTACAGTAGAAGTAAGTCTAGGCAGTGTAGACTATATATATATATATATATTTATCTATAGTGGGTAGATCACAGTTTTGGAGTCAAGATATCTAGATCTCTTGGGATCTTGACTTTCTACATTTGTCATTAAGTGTGTCCTTGGGTAAGTCACTTAACCTCTGAACAATTCCATTTCCTCATAAATAAAATTTACACGATTCTTTATGGCTTACTAAGTGCTCACAAAGTTGTAAGAAAACAATTTAAAGTGATAGGAAAAATTTTAGTTGTGTCAGTTATCATTGTTACACAAAAGGAGAATGCCTGGGAATGTTGTTATTATGTGCCAGGCCTGATTTAGGTCCTGGATTAGAGCAGGATTGAAATTCAATAGGATACTTGTTAAACATAAAGTATTTAATAAATAGAAGTTTTCTGAATCATAAAAGTGATTAATAAGGATATAGCATTGATTCAGGCAAATGAGGGGGCTCCCTTTTGCCTCTGCATCTGTCATTGTGGCAATGCATGATCCGAGATATGTGATAACTGCCATTGCAGTGGGTATTATACCATGTTTGAGAAGCCCTAACTGCTCAAGACTGAGTTTTTATACTTCAGGAAGTCATGCCAGTTGACTAGTTCAAATCCTAGTCCTTTGGGCCAATCCTGTCTAATGCCAAAGACCTCCTCCTTGCTGCTTTAAAGAGGAATGAGCCCTGGCTACATAAAATAAATAAATGTGCTTCACTACGTTGTACCTGTACCCTTGGTGACAAGGTTCCACAGGTCCTCTTAAGTAATCTTCTGCAGTGGTCCTCTGGCTGCTAATAGAGAGTATGTGATCACAAGGCCAGTAGGCCTTGAGAGGCAGGCAAGCCTTGAAAAGAGTTATTTCTGCCCATGAGTTTAGTATGCCATCAACTGCTCCATGCCACCTTTTGCACATATTGTTGTGTTTAATGTTTGAATTGTTCAATGAATGCTTTTTGTACTACTATAATGAGTGTAAACAAATAGAACTGTGGCTCAGGGGCTTTTGAGGTATCTAGGGATTTTGGGAAAGGTGCTGTTTACAGATTTCTATTATAGATTTAATCTAGATTAAATTAGAAGTTCCTTGTTACCTGCTTGGAGAGCACTTATAAGGAAGATGGGAAAGCAACAGGCAGGAGGCATATTTAGGTTTCCCTTTTCCCATGTACCTTTTCTCCTTTTCCTACAGTTTGTTTGGGATATGGGAGAGTTGGGGGTGACCAGAGTACAGATTTCTTTGACTCCACGCTCTTGTGTTTTAGGGGCCTCTTGCCTGTCCTATCCAGGTGTCCAGGTCAGGGCCAGGTGAGAAGACCCTCAGATTTGCCTAGCTATCTTATTTGGGGTAAGAGTCTGGGGTGTGATAGGTGTTTTTTTTTTCCATTCAATTTTGGCACAAAGAAGTTAGGAGAAAGAATCAAGATAATCTTTTTAGTAATCTCCCCTCCCCTTTTTTTTCCCACCAGGCAGATCATAATTTCCTTGCTTACCTTCTGTGCCCTTTTTGGTTTTACAAGGGATTCTTTTCTGCTTTACTTTTCTTTTAGGGGCTCCTATCTTATTTATTTATTTATTGCTTTTTGGAGGGGGGAAGGCAGGGCAATTGGGGTTAAGTGACTTGCCCAAGATCACACGGCTAGAAAGTGTGATCAAATGTCTGAGACTGGATTTGAACTCAGGGCCTCCTGACTCCAGGGCCAGTGCTCTGTTCACTGTGCCACCTAGTCGCCGCTGGGGACTCCTATCTAGAGCCTCTTCAACCTTCAAAATGTAGCTCCTAAAGCCCCTAAAACCAAAACCCACTAAACAAATCAGTGTTGTAGTTTTACCAAAAGATGTAACTGCAAATATATCAAAATAAAATGAAAATAGGGAGGTTTTTTTCAAAGATGAAACATAATATATTGTCTTTTTAAAAAAATTTTTAAATTAATTTATTTTTATTTTTCAGCATTCAGTTCCATAAAACTTTTGAGTTTCAGATTTTTTTCTACCTCCCTCCCTTGCCTTCTCCCCACCTCAAGACGACATGCAATCTGATATAAGCTCTACTTACATACATTCATATGAAACATTAATTAATCATGACATAAAGAAGAATTTGAACTAATGGAAGGAACCATGAGAAACAAGAAACGAAACAACAAAAGAAAAGGAGAGCAAATGCTATACTTACATCTGCAGTCAGACTCCAAAGTTCTTTCTCTGGATGGGGATAGTATTGTCCATCATGAGTCTTTTGGAATTGTCTTAGCTCCTTGCATTACTGAGAAGAGCAAAGTCTATGGAAGTCAGTCATTGCACAATGTGGCTATTATTATTGTGTACCATGTCATTGCATATAAGTCTTTGCAGGTTTTTCTGAAGTCTGTCTGCTTCTTCTTTCGTATAGCATAATAGTATTCCATTATATTTATATACCACAACTTGTTCAGTCATTCCCCAATTGATGGATATCACCTCAATTTTCAATTCTTTGCCACCACAAAAAGAGCTGCTATAAATATTTTTTGTACATGTGGGTCCTTTTTTGTTTTTATGATCTCTTTGGGATACAGCCCTAGAAATGGTATTGTTGGGTCAAAGGGTATGCTTTTTTTCCATACATAAAATTTTATTTTTTTCCAATTACATGTAAAGTAAATTTTCAACATTAGCTTTTTTCTTTTTTTTTCCCTCCCATTTTATTAAATTATTTATTTTTAGTTTTCTGTATTCATTTCTATAAATTTTAAATTCTTACACTCCCTCCCCAAGACAACTTGCAATCTGATATGGGCTCTACATATACATTCCTATCAAACACATTTTCACATTAGTCATACTGAATAGAAGAATTATAACAAATGGGAAAAATCATGAGAAAGAAAAAAAGAAAATAATCTGCTTCGCTCTGTATTCTGATTCCATTGTTCTTTTTCTGGACGTGGCTGTCATTTTCACTGAGAAGGGCTAAGTCTATCAAAATCAGTCCCCGAACACTGTGTCTGTTATTGTGTACAGTGTTCTTCTGCTTATCTCCTCACTCAGCATCAGTTCATATAAGTCTTTCCAGGTTTTCCTGAAGTCCGTCAGTTCATCATTTCTTATAGCACAATAGTATGCCATTACATTTATATACCACAGTTTGTTTAGCCATTCCCCAATTGAGGGGCATCCCCTTGATTTCCATTTCTTGGACACCACAGAGAGAGTTGCTATAAATACTTTTGTACATGTGAGTCATTTTCCCATTTTTATGATCTCTTTGGGATACAACCCTAGAAGTGATATGACTGGGTCAAAGGGTATACACATTTTTAAAGCCCTTTGGGTATAGTTCTAAATTGTTCTCCAGAATGGTAGGATCAACTCACAGCTCCACCAACAATGAATTAGCGTTCCAACATTCCTACATCCTCTCCAACATTTATCATTCTCCTGTTTTGCCACATTAGCCAGTCTGATAGGTGTGATGTGGTACCTCAGAGGTGTACAGATTTGCATTTCTCTAATCAATAATGATTTAGAGTATTTTTTCATATGACTATAGATAGCTTTAATTTCTTCCTGTGAAAAGTGCCTATTCATATTCTTTGACCATTTATCAGTTGTTGAATGACATATTCTTTTCAAATCAACTCAGTTCTCTATATATTTTATAAATGAGGCTTTTATCAGAGACACTGACTGTAAAAATTGTTTTCTAGCTTTCTCTTTTCTTCTAATCTTGGTTGTATTAGCTTTGTGCAAACACTTTTCACTTTAATCAAAATTATCCATTTTGCATTTCATAATTTTCTCTGTTCTTTGTTTGGTCATAAATTCTTCACTTCTCCATAGATCTGACAGGTAAACTATTCCTTATTCTCCTAGTTTGCTTATAGTGTCAGTCTTTATATCTAAATCATTTATCCATTTTGACTTTATCTTGGTATATAGGGTATAAGATGTTGGTCTGTGCCTAGATTCTGCCATATTATTTTTTTTTTTTCATTTTTCAAATGCTTTATTTACTGCTGATTTACATCATTCATTTCCACCAGATTTTGAATTACAAATTTTCTCCCCATTTTTCCCCTACCCACCCCACCAAAATAGCCATCCCTCAGGATATCCCCTCCTCCAATCTGCTCTCTCCCATATCTTCTCCCATACCCCCCTTAGACTTTTCCAGTAGGGCATGGTGGATCTCTATGCCCCAGTGCCTGTATATCTTATTTCCCAATTACATGTAAAATATATATATATATATATATATATTTTAAACATTTGATTTTAAAACTTTGAGTTCCAGATTCATTCTCTTCCTCCCTTGTAAGCCACCCTTACTGGGAAGATAAGCAATTCAGTATAGGTTGTACATGTGTAGCTAATGCAAAACATTACCATAGTAGATATATTGTAAAAGACTGACTATATTTCCCTTCCTCTTATTCCACCTTCCACTTGTTCTGTTCTCTACTTTGATCCTGTCCCTTTTCAAAAGTGGGTGCTACCAACTTCCCTCCCCCCAAGCCTGTCCTCCCTTCCATCATCCCCCCTCTCATCCCCTTTCCCCCTACTGTCCTGTAGGGTGAGATACCCTATTTAGTGTGTATGTCGTTCCCTCTCTGAGCCAAATTCAGTGAGAATAAGGTTGACCCATTCCCTTTTGCCTTCCTGTTCTTCCCCTCCATTGTAACCATTTTCCCTTGCTTCTGTATGAGATAGTTTACCCCATTCTGTCTCTCCCCATCTCCTCTCATTATATTCCTCACTCACCTCTTAATTTCACTTTTTAAGTATCATCCCTTCCTATTAAATTGGTCCTGTGCCCTCTATCTGTGTATACCTATAAACGTATATACACACATTCATATATGTATTCATATACCTGTATACTCTCTGATATAGACACACACACACACACATATATAGTTCTATTCCCTTCAACTATTTTCATACTGAGAAAAGTTTCATCAATTACAATTATCTTTTTTCCATGTAGGAATGTTAATAGTTCAACTTTGATAAGTTCCTTATGATTTCTTTTCCCTGTTTACCGTCTCATGCTTCTCTTGCTTCTTGTATCTGAATGTCAGATTTTCTATTCAACTCTGGTTTTTTCATCAAGAATGCTTGAAAGTCCTCTATTCCACTGAATGACCATATTTTTCCCTGAAACATGATACTCAGTTTTGCTGGGTAGGTGATTCTTGGTTTTAGTCACAGTTCCTTTGCCCTCAGGAATATCATATTCCAGGCCCTTCGATCCCTCAGTGTAGAAACTGCCAGATCCTGAGTTATCCTGATTGTGTTTCCATAATATTAAAATTTTCTTCCTGACTGCTTGTAATATTCTCTCCTTGATCTGGGAATTCTGGAACCTGGCTATAATATTCCTAATAGTTTTCTTTTGGAGATCTTTTTCAAGGGATGATCGGTGGATTCTTTCAACCTCTATTTTGCCCTCTGGTTCTAAAACATCAGGGCAGTTTTCCTTGAGAATTTCTTGGAGGATGATTTCTAGGTGCTTTTTTTGATCATGAGTCCAATAATTTTTAAAATATCTCTCCTGTATCTATTTTCCAGGTCAGTGGTTTTTCCCATGAGATATTTCACATTGCCTTCTATTCTTTCTTTTGTTTGGATCTTGATTTCTCATAAAGTCATTAGCTTCCATTTTCTCCAGTCTAATTCTGAAGGAATGATTCTCCTCATTGAGCTTTTGAGATTCTTTTTCCATCTGGCAAATTCAGCTTTTTAGGGCATTCTTCTCCTCATTGCCTTTTTGAGCCTCTTTTGTCATTTGAATTAGTCTATTTTTTAAGGTGTTATTTTCCTCTGTCAGGCTATTGACTCACATTTTGTAATTTTTCTTGCATCATTCTCATTTCTCTTCCCAATTTTTCCTCCACTTCTCTTATCTGCTTCTTAAGGTCCTCTATGGCCTGTAACCAGCTCATATTTTTCTTGGAAGCTTTTGGTGCAGGAGTTCTGACTTCACTGTCTTCCTCCTGTTCCATGCTTTGATCCTTTTTGTCCCCAAAATAGGAGTCTAATGTTGGATTGCTTTGCTTGGTTTGCTTCCTTTTCCTGGTCATGTTGCCACTCAGTTACTTGACTTTTGGGCTTTTTGCTGCAGTAGGACTCTGCCACCAGACAGGGGAGCTTCGTTACAAACACTGGGTTTTCTCAGCTGCTGGAGGTATCAGTTGGGTGCCCACTTTGAAGCCTCCACACGCTCTGGCAAGCAGATCTCACACCCCAGGACTTCCACCCTAGACCGCAATCCAGATCCAAGCAGGTTAAAGCAAGAGAGATTACCCCTTAGACTGGTTGCTTGGTCCCCCTACACTCTGCAGGCCAGGAACTGAAGCTGCCACTTGGCAGCGGCTACACTGCAGCTCTCAGTGGCTTCTTGCCCCAGGGGCAAAAGCCATGCACTCCCAACTACTGGGGGCTGGGCTGAGCTGGCCTATTCCTGCTGGACTGTCCTCAGCAGGAGGTTAGCTTCTCTGTGTCATTTTGTGGGTTCTGTAGCTCCAAAGTTTGTTTAGAGGCCTCTTTTACATTAATTGGATGTGGTGGGAGCTGGAGCCATGCCATGTGGTGGTCCTGTTTCTACTCCACCACCTTGACTCCACCCAAATGTCTTCATTTCTCCTGCCATATTATTTTAACAGTTTTCCCAGCAGTGCGTTTTTATCCTAGAAGTTACAGTCTTTGGATTTATCACATAGTAGATTACTATAGTCATTGACTGTTGTGTCTTGCATACCTAACCTATTCCACTGATCCACCACTCTGTCTCTTAGTATCAAGTAGTTTTGATGATTGTTACTTTATAGTACATTTTAAGATCTTGTTATAGCTAGGCCACCTTGAGAGATTGTATCTTGTTAGGGCACTAAGGTAGACTTCGTGAGGAAGTGGTATTTAAGCCAAGACCTTGAAAGATGGGTCACATTTCATTTGGTATAGCTAGGGATTGACAGTCTAAAGCAGAGAATATCAGCATGAGCAAAGTCATAAAGGTGGGAAAATGTGGGATAGATTTAAATAGTGGTGATAATAAGACTTGGAATTGAATTCAGCAAAGTTATTTAATTTTTTGTTTATTTACTCTTATTTTACAACATTCAGTTCCACGGTGCCTAGAGTTTCAAATTTTTTCCCCTTCACTCTCCTTCCCCCTCCCCATCATGGCGGCATGCACTCAAATATAGTATCTACAAATATCTTCACATTAATCATTAGTAAGGTTGTAAAGAAGGATTATAACTGATGGAATGATCAGTTCAAATGATCAAAATGATTATAACTGATGGAATGATCAGGGAAAGAGGAAACAAAACAAAAGAAGAAAAAGAAAGAGAGCAAGTAGTTTATTTCAATCTGCATTCAGACTCCACATCTCTTTCTCTGAATGTGGGCATCTCTTTCGATCATGAGTCTTTTGGAGTTGTCTTACACCTTACATTGCTGAGAGGAGCCCAGTCTATTGAAGTTAGTCGTCACATGTGCATTGTGTCTGTGATTGTGTAGAGATTTCTTCTGGTTCTGCTTTTCTCGCTCAGCATCAATTTATATAAGTCTCTCCAGGTTATTATGAAGTCTGTCTGTTCCTCATTTCTCCTAGCAAAGGAATATTCCATTACATTCATATACCACAACTTGTTCAGCCATTCCCCAGTTGATGGTTATCCTTTTGATTTCCAGTTCTTTGCCACCACAAAAAGAGCTGCTATAAATATTTTTGTACCATACGGGTCCCCCACTGACTTCTCTGATCTCTTTGGGATTTAACCCTAGGAGAGATATTGCTGGATTCAAAAGGTATGTACTTATTTATAGCCCTTTGGACATAGTTCCAGATTTCTCTCCACAATGGCTGGATCAGTTCACAACTCCACCAACAATGCATTAGTGTTCCAGTTTTTCCACATCCTCTCCAGCATTTATCATTTTCCTGTTTTGTCATTTTAGTCAATCTGGCAGTGAGATGTAGTATCTAAGAGTTGTTTTGATTTGAATTTCTCTAATCACTAGTGATTTAGAACATTTTTTCATATGGTTATAGATATCTTTAATTTCATCTTCTGAGATCTGCCTGTTCATATCTTTTGAATTATTTAATTATTTTTAATTATTATTTTATCAATTGGGCAGTGGCTTCTATTTGTATAGATTTGACTCAATTTTTTGTATATTTTGGAAATGAGGCCTTTATCAGAGACATTGGTTGTAAAAATTCCTTCTCAATTTTCCACTTCCCTCTTAATCTTGGTGACATTGGCTTTATTTGTACAGAAGCTTTGCAATTTAATGTAATCAAAATTATCCATTTTGTATTTTATAATACTCTAACTCTTGTTTTGTCATAAAGTCTTTCCCTCTCCATAAATCTGATAGGTAAACTATCCCTTACTCTCCCAGATTGCTTACAGTATCATGCACCCATTTCGATTTTATTTTGGTGTATGGTGTTAGATATTGATCTATGCCCAATTTCTGCCATACTGTGTTCCAGTTTTCCCAGCAGTTTCTGTCAGATAGGGTGTTCTTATTCCAAAAACTGGGGTCTTTGGGTTTTAACAGTAGATTACTATAGTCATTGACTGCTGAGTCTCATGTGCCCAATCTATTCCATTGTCCATTACTCTATTCCTCAGCCAATACCAAGTAGTTTCCATGACTGCTGCTTTGTAATACAGATTAAAATCTGGTATGGCTAGGCCACCTTCCCTAGCATTTCTTTTCATTAATTTCCTTGATATTCTGGACCTTTTGTTCTTCCAAATGAATTTTGCTACTATTTTTCTAGCTCTACAAAGTAATTTTTTGGTAGATTGATTGGTATGGAACTAAATATGCAATTAATGGGCGGCTAGGTGGCACAGTGAACAGAGTGCTGGCCCTGGAGTCAGGAGGACCTGGGTTTGGATCCTACCTCAGACACTTAATACACACGCACAAAAACCTAGCCGTGTCACCTTGGGCAAGTCACTTAACCCCAATTGCCCTCCAGAAAGCAAAAAAAAAATTTATGTAATTAAATTTAGGTAAAATTATCATTTTTATTATATTAGCTTGACCCAGCCATGAGCAATTGATGTTTTTCCAGTTAGTTAGATCTGACTTTGTGTGAAAAGTGTTTTGTAATTGTGTTCATATAAGTCCTGGGTTTGTTTTGGCAGGTAGATTCCCAAATATTTTAAAGTAACTTTACATGGGATTTCTCTATCTCTTGCTTTTGGATTTCGTTAGAGATATATAGGAATGCCAAGAACTTGTGTGGGTTTATTTTATATCCTGCAACTTTGCCAAATTTGTTTATTATCTCAAGTAGTTTTTTACTTGATTCTCTAGGATTCTCTAAGTATATCCTCATGTCATCTGCAAAGAGTGATAGCTTAGTCTCTTCTTTGCCTTACCTGATTCCTTTAATTTCTTTTTCTTCTCTTATTGCTACTGCAAACATTTCTAGTACCAAATTGATTAAGAGGGGTGATAGTGGACATCCTTGTTTCACCCCTGATCTTATTGGAAATGCTTCTAGCTTATCCCTATTACGTATAATACTTGCTGATGATTTTAGATAGATTATACTTATTATTTTAAGGAAGACTCCATTTATTCCTATACTTTCCAGTGTTTTTAATAGGAATGGGTGTTGTATTTTGTCAAAAGCCTTTTCTGCATCTATTGAGATAATCATATGGTTTCTACTAGTTTTGTTGTTGATGTGATCAGTTATACTGATAGTTTTCCTGATATTGAACCACCCTTGCATTTCTGGAATAAATCCTACCTGATCAAAGTGTATTATTCTGGTGAAGAGTTGCTGTAGTCTTTTTGCTAATATTTTGTTTAGAATTTTTGCATCTATATTCATAAGGGAAATTGGTCTGTAATTTTCTGTTTTGTCTCTTCCCAGTTTAGGTATCAGTACCATATTTGTGTCATAAAAAGAATTTAGTAGAACTCCTTCTTCTCCAATTTTCCCAAATAGTTTGCAAAGTATTGGAGTCAATTGTTAAATGTTTGGTTTAGAATTCACTAGTAAAGCCATCTGGCTCTGGAGACTTTTTCCTAGAGAGTTCATTAATGGCTTGTTTGATTTCTTTTTCTGAGATGGAGTTATTTAAGTAGTTTACTTACTCTTCAGTTAGTCTGGAAAACATATTTTTGTAAATATTCATTTCACTAAGATTATCAAATTTATGTGCCTGTAGTTTGGTAAAATAATTCCTAATTATTGTTTTAATTTCTTCATTGGAGGTAGATTCACCCTTTTCATTTTTTATACTCATAATTTGGTTTTCTTCTTTCTTTTTTTTTTATCATTTTGACTAAAGGTCTATCAATTTTATTGTTTTTTTTTTTCATAATACCAGCTCTTAGTTTTATTTATTAATTCAATAGTTTTCTTAAATTCAATTTTATTAATCTCTCCTTTGGTTTTCATTATTTATAATTTAGTATTTAATTGGGGATTTTCAATTTGTTCTTTTTCTAGCTTTTTCAGTTGCATGCCCAATTTATTGACCTCCATTTTCTCTATTTTATTTACATATGCATTCAGGGATATAAAACTTCCCCTAAGAATTAGCAAACATTTATTAAACATCTACTGTAGTGCCTGGTGCTGTGCTAAATGCTAGGGATGCAAAGACAAAAATAAGAGAGGCCCTCCCCTTAAGGATAATGTCTGTAATGTTCTTAACAAAACTTAAATGAGCTATATAAATGTCAGTTATAATTATTCTGCTGGAGGATATCCAAGGAAAAATAATTGCATGAATTATTTCAGGAGGAACAGGTTACTAACAATTGGAGGTTGAGGAAAGGCCTATAGGAGGTTAGCTCTTAAGCTGAATCTTGAAAGAACCAGAACATGAAGGAGAACATTCCTTACATGGAGTAAAGCCTGAGCAATTTCATTCATTTCAGCAAGCTTTTACTCAGTGCTTTCAATGGTGCAGGGACTGTTTTAGACCCTGACAATTCAAAGACAAAAAGAAGACTTTCAGGGGTGGCTAGGTGGCGCAATGAGTAAATCACCTGCCCCGGCATCAGGAGAACCTGAGTTCGGTTCCAGCCTCAGACACTTGTAACACCCACACACACACACAAAAAAAACTAGCTGTGTAACCTTGGGCAAGTTACTTAACCCCAATTGCCCTCTAAAAAAGCCAAAAAAAAAGAAAAATAAGACTTTCATTATACTAGAGACATGAAAATTGAAATGTTATGTGGATTTTAGGGAACTGCTGATAGGCTAGCTCGGCTTGAATATAAAATGCCTCAAGCTGACTAATATGAAATAGACATAGAAAATTAAACCAAAGCCCCATTGTTGAGGACTTTAAATTTTTGGAGAATAGAGTGCAGTGAAGGAATAATGGATAAAGCTAGAAAGGTAGGTTGGGGCTAAATTGTAAAGAACTTTGAATTCTAGTTAAGGAATTTAAGTTCTGATCATTAGTCAAGAAGGAATCATTGTAGATTTTTTTTATTATAATGGTGACATAATCAGAGCTGCTGTACTTTAGAAAGATTAATCTGACAGAGGGGACTATATAGAGAGATTTATAAAGTCAATTACGAGCAGCTCTCCTGAGGACTGCTGCTTTGAATAACTTTAAGAATCTAATCTCATAGTATAGTGAACTCTCTTTTTCCCTTCTTTTTTTCCTTTTTGGAGGGGGAAAGGCAGGGCAATTGGGGTTAAATGATTTGCCCAAGGTCTAGTAACTTAGTGAACTCTGTTCAGCAATAAACTAAGGCAAAACATTCAAGAAACTAAAGCACAATATTCACAACAATATAACATAGCAACTTATTACTAAGGTGGCCACATAGTCTTAAACAAAGCTCATCATTCAGTAAGTCAATTTCCTCAATCAATAGACAGTATCCAAATAAAGTCCTCATTTATCTTGACTGAGGTTGGCTTCCAATCATCCTTCAGCCAGTCATCCTTAAGGGGTAGCAGAAAGTATAAGCACCATCCACACCTAAGTCACAATCTCATTAGTCAGTACAGAGTACCCAGGTAAAGTCTTCTTTTATCTTGACTCCTCCTCCATGGGCTGCTCCTGACTCTTGTCTGGTTTCATACAACTCTTGGTTTCACACATAAGCAGCTCTCTGCCCCTCTTCTATATCTTAGTTCACCCCCCCCCCCCGCCCCCAATATCCTAACTTCATTTATGCCTCACTGCTCAGGTGTGTCCCTGAGCAATTAGTTCCCACAGAAACAGTAAGTGTGTCCATGTGATGAGAACCTCGCTACTGCCTCTACCTGGTCACTGCCCCCAGACCTATTCCCATAGAAACAGGTGTGTTCTTATATTCAGTCACAATCACATCATCCATCTAGCCCAAGACAGGACCATAATACCTAACTATCTGTCTTAACCAGACAGGCCCACAATAGCTAGCCAGTTGGAGGGCACAATGACCAGAATGTTTAACCACCAAACCATAGATGGATCCCTCCTCCATTACCTAATCCCTTAACAAACTCCTCCTGCCTTTTTAATATTAATCATATTCCTCTATTCTATATAAATTTCTGTTATGTAATCCATCTTACTTTCTCTAAAGTTGCTGGTTCCTCTTGGAACTTAGCTCACTTCATAAGAGGTATCAATCTCAATAAATGCCTATACTTAGATTAAAGGTGGTCTGACTCTGAATTCTTTGACAAGGTTCCACCACAACACATAACACATCATGAAACTGCTACAGTTTTTGGGTGGGCAGAGCCCCCACCTCAACAGTGGTCATCTAGGTTTCAATCACAACACTTTGATGCCACTACTATTGTCCCAATCATCCAGGCTCAAAGTCATTTGTGGCTATTCCCTGTCCCTTACTTCCCAGATCTGATCCAGTTTTGAGTCCTGTTGATTCTTCCTCTTACAGGGTGCACCATATATATATATATAATAGGTGTTTAATAAATGCTTGATTGATCTCTGGAATTAGGCTTCTTCCTCTCACCTCCAGTACCCTAATTCAGGTCCTTTATTACCCTCTCACTTAGCCTTAATCTTTCTGCTGGAAATCCCTGTCCTCTCTAATTTATTTTTCAGCTTATTAATAATTTTTTTCTAGTACATAGTTTTATATCACTCCCCTGGTCAAAACCCTTCATTGTCTTCCTATTGCCTAGAAGATTAAATACAAAATAATAAAATGCAAATCAGGATAAAATACTTAATTCATATCTTTCCAACTTTATTTCCCATTGTTACCCTTCATACATTTTACACAAACTGAATTGCTTGCTATTCTTTGAACTCAACCTATCATCTCCTACTTCTGTGTATTCACATAAACCATCCCTATGTCTGGAATGCATTCATTTCTTTTATCTTTCACAGTTATTTCCTTCCTTTTATGGGGTTTCTTAAATTTCCACTCATTTCACAGTTGGCCTTGCCAGAAACACCTTGGATTCATTACTCCTGATTTTGAATTAATTTTTGATTGTTGCACATTCAGAAATCTTTTACTATTGCCATGGGGTCAAGACCCACAGTTTAAGAAGTGCTGCTTTAGAGCTTAATTTACGTGCTACTCTTTCTCGGTGTATTCCATGATTTTCTCCCTTACCCTCCATAATCAACTGAAATTTTTTTCCTCTTCAAATATTTGTAGAATATATTGTTTGGATCTCTTCTTTCCTCTTGAAAACAGAGAACTTTCATTTTTTATCTTGCCTTACACTTAGTAGGCACTTAATAAATGTTTATTAAATTAGATTGAATTGAATAAAATTGCGAAACTTAACAGATCAGTTAGAAGACAATTTATTAAGCATTTACTGTGTGTCAGGCACGGTGCTAAGAGCTGGAGGTAAACAGAAAAGCAAAAGTCAGTCTCTGCTTTCAAAGAGGGTGCATTTCGCATATTAAATAGGTACATGCAAGATATATACAAAGTAGCAATAAAGTATAATCTCAGATGGGAGGCATATGGAAGTGGAGGGCCTGGGAAAGGCCCCCTGCAGAAATTAAGAAGTGTTGAAGGAAGCCAGGGAAGCAAAAGAATGGAGATGAGGGAGAGTTCACCAGGAAGGGGGGACAGCCAATTTGAAGACAGGAAATCAGGAGATGAATTTTTCCAGGTTCAAGGAAAAAGGCAACTGGGACTATATTGTAGGGAATATGAAAGGGAGTAAAATGAAAGAAGCCTGAAACTATAGGAAAGGGCCAAGTTGCAAAGAGTTTTAAATGCCAAACAGAATGTTTTGATTCTAGAGGTAATGGGGAGATAATAAAATTTATTTAGTAAGGGATTGCCTTGGTCAGATCTCTTTATAGATAATCTTATTCCTTTATAGAGGAATAAGTCATGTCAATTGAGTAGATTGAAAAGCTGGGAAGTTAGAGTATTTAAGAGAACATAAATATGTATGTTGAGATCACTTTGGTATCTGGGCAGGAGTTAGAATAGAGAGAAAGCTGTTAGCCAGACCCTGAACTCATTGAGGAAGGAAGGAGAATATCTTAAGAGGCCACTAAAATCAAGATTGGTTGGTAAATGTGTACACTGTGACCATCTGCTGAGTTATGGTAATGGATTATAGACAGAAAGTCTGCACATAGCAGTGGGGAGGACTACAGTCAGTGAGTTGAGTATAAAATAAGGTACAGCCAATGGCTATATAAAGAGTGACTAAGGAATCAGTGTCACAAGGAGGGAACTAGGTCCCGAGTGAGAACAAAATTTAAGATGAAAGTAAATTTGTTAATTATGGAGTAAGCATTCTAAGAGGAGTGGGGATATCTAAAGTGGAATACTAAGGGAAGAAAGGGGGAGAGATAGGTTTGAAATGCATGTGAGTAAGGAAATAAGCACTTGGGGATGAAGAAAGAAATTTTGTATGTTGGCAGCTCAGAATCACTAGACTGAGAAAAGTTGTAAGGGGATTGGAGTAGGCTAACCATCGGGGAATGAATATCAGTAGTTAGAGAAAGATCCATTAAGTGAAGTATGTGATTTGATTATCCAGGGGTCCTTCTGCCAGATCCAGCCTTGAGGCAGTTGGTGCTGTGGTGATGCATCCTCTGTATTTAGAAAGGCCATTTAGGAGTCCATTTGGGATCTGTGGTTCCAAGTCTGGTTTAGAGGAAGTCCTAGAGGATAGTAGATGGAGGAGGTTCTTGTCCCAGGGCAGAGTGGCACTGGAGAAAATCTAGTAGGCTACAAAAGCCAGGAAATAGGTGTTGGGATCTTATCCCAGCAGTACCCTGTTAAAGATGGGCCAGGCCCAGAAGATAGGTGGCAGGTCCTGGTTGGAGATGGCCTTGGGGCAAAATCAGAAAACTAAAACCATGAGAGCTTGTGACTAGCTGTGAGTGAAGTTATTTACTTATGTTGCTCTTTTTTTATGTGTTTTTCCCCTCAGAATGCAGTCTTCGAGCATTGAATAGAGTATTACATGATGAAATTCTAAACAAGCCTATGGAAACACTTAAGCTTGCTATTCCATCAGGAATATATACTCTTCAGAATAATTTACTCTATGTAGCATTATCAAACCTAGATGCAGCTACTTATCAGGTACTTGAGAAAAAATATTTCTTATAGTGCTTTTAAAAAGTGACTATAATAATAATAATACGTGTTCTCTTTTTTTTTTCCAGGTTACTTATCAATTAAAAATTCTTACAACAGCACTGTTTTCTGTGTCCATGCTTAGTAAAAAATTAGGTTTGTACCAGTGGCTCTCTCTAGTGATTTTAATGGCAGGTGTCACTTTTGTACAGGTAAATCATTCAAAATAAGTTTATTTTCCATGTTCATTGTAGTTTTTAAAAATAATTATTAATGAATACTATGTTATCTTTATTTGTTTATGTGAGTATTTACCCATTATAACAATTTAAATATTTATTGAATATTACTTTTGATGGGTCTGACTTTAGGAAGATCACTTAACTTCTCTGGGTTTCAGTTTCTTCAACCTGTAAGTGAGGGGATTGAATTAAATGATTTGTATAGTCACTTTCATATCTAAATATTTGATTTTATGAACTAGATTATAAGATTGGGGGGGAGGGGAGGCAGAGTTAAGTGACTTTCCCAGGGTCACATGGCTAGTAAGTGTCTGAGGCCAAATTTGAACTCAGGTCCTCCTGATTCCAGCGCAGGTGCTTTATCCACTGTGTCACCTAACTACTCCTAGATTTTGAGATTCTTTAGAACAACAAATGTGCTTTAAACTTCTGCATACTCAGTCAATAAATATTAATTAACTACCTACTATGTACCAGGTGCTATGCTAAGTGTTAGGGTTACAAATACAAAAATTACAACCCCTGCCCTCAAGGAGTTTATAATCTAAAGGGGTAAGACAACATACAAAAGGGAGAAGGGAAGGTATGTGAAAGTGGGGGATATGATGGAAAAGTCCATAGGTATATGGCTGGGTGGTGGCTAGGCTGGGCTCCCTCCTTATATAGGTTCTGGGAAAAGGTCTCTACCATCTATTTGGAGGTGTCATAGGGGCAGAAGGTACTGATGTATTGTGAGTATCAAAGGATGATGTGTTCCACCATGTTTTGTAGTACATAGGCAAATGGTAGAAAGAACTTAAGAATTAGGACTTTAATTCATGTCTGTGAGCCTTTAATCCTCAATCTTTGGTCATATGTGCTTAGGTTCTACACAATTAAAGTACATTTCTTGTCCTTGAGATAATTGCAACCTACTTCACAAAACCAAAGATTTAAAGCAAAAAAAGATCTTGGAAATGATATAACCTAGCCTCCTCATTTTATAAATGAAGAAACTGAATCAAAGAATTTATGACTTGCGTTAGGTCAAACAGGTAGCAAGTAGCAGAGCATGTAGTTAGAAAGGAAAATTCTAAATGTATGAAAAAGTTAAGTAGCAATCAGAGACCTATCTATTCCTACCTATTTGAGGTAGGAATAGAAGGGATATAGTATTAAATTTCTAGTATGAGATAAGGGCTTAATAACTATTTTTTCATACTTTTAAATGAGTACTTCAGATAGTAAGTGTTGTTGGAATGCAGAGGAGGTAATTTTTGACTAGTATGTCCAGGATTCATGAAAGATAGGTAATTTGACATAGAATTTTTGCAGTTGGAAAGGAGAGGAAGACCTTGCAGGAAGTAGTTGTCAGTGTGAATAAAGGCATATAGACAGGAAACTGCAAGAGATAACAGGTACATCAGTTTGGCTGTAGCAGAGGGTCAGTGTTGAGAAGTAGTAGGAAATAAAGGTGGAAAATACAGATTGGGGTCAGGTTGTTGAGGGCCTTGATGCCTCTGTAAGGATTTAGATTTTATAGGCAATATAGAATCATAGGTTAATTGAATGCTTTGATCAGGGGAGTGGCATGCTCTGAGTGGGGTTTTAACAAAATTAATATGATAGTGGTATTCAATGTGGATTAGAATAGAGAAGCCAATTAATAGGTAGCTGGAATTTCTGGGTGTAATGTGATAAGTGCTTGAACAAGCATGGTGTTAATGAGCTTTGAAGGGAAGAAATGGTAATGACCTATAATGAAGGAAGAATTGGCAGGACTTGGGAACTGTTTTGGATATGGAGGATGTCATTTTGATCTGATCATCTATGATGACTTTGATTTAAAAAGATATAACATCTTAAGTGAATAACCTTGAGATGTAAGAAAACTAGAAGTGTATGTGCGTGTCTGTGTGTTTGTAAATTACTAGGTTATGACACCTAGCCGTGTAACCTTGAGCAAGTTACTTAACCCCAATAGCTTAGGGGCATCCAGGTGGCTGAGTGAATAAGAGCACCGGCCCCAGAGTCAGGATGACCTGGGATCGAATCCGGGCTCTGATACTTAGCACCACACCCAGAAATAACTGGCCGTGTAACCTTGAGCAAGTTACTTAACCATGATTGCTTAAAAAAAAATTACTAGGTTATGATAGACTTTGAAGGCAAAATAGGATTTTTTATTTGATCCTAAAGGTGATAGGAAGCCAGTGGGGTTTATTGAAAAGGCAGGTAACATGCACATAGCTACATAAGGATCTGATGAAAAGAAAAGGTGTCTTTAGGTTTTGAAACCAGGAAGATATTGATGACAATAATGGCAGTAGGGAAATCAGAAGGAATTTCCGTTTAGAGAGTATGTGATGAGGTAGTGAGAATAAAAGTAATAGGACTACTAATAGGATTAGAGGAGACCTATGAAGTAAATTAGATGTAACCCACATGCCACATTGTGTATGCCAAGCTGTTGTACTTAGCGCGATTGCCCCTTATTCCAACTTGTGTTGTTTTGTCTCTAGCCTCTCTCATTATTCCACACTATTCTTATTCTACACTGCTATCTTTCCTGTCGTTGTTTTGGGTTCTGTTGTCACTGGCTTCTTTCTATTGTCCTTGGAATTCTGCAGTTCTTGTGTGTTCATTTCTGCATTGATTCAGGTAGTAGAGGGACAGTGAGAGATATTGTAAGGAAGAAATGGTGATGACGTGCACTAAGGGTTATTGTAAGCATTAAGTCACAACTATTGTCATTAAACTTGCATAGTTTTTACTCACTCTGATCTAACGTGATCATCTGTGGTGACAGACTAAAAAAGAAGTTTCATGTGCCAGGCACTGCATTAAGTGCAGTAAATGGAAAGACAGTTCCTATTTTCAAGGAGCTCGCAGTCTAATGGAGACAGCATATAAACTACTATGAACAAACAAGCTATATGCAAGATAAATCAGAAATAATCAGCAGAGGGAAGGCACCATAATAAAGAGGTATTGGAAAGGGCTTCCTGTAGAAAAGGAAACTTTAGCTGGGACTTGAAAGAATCCAGGAAGCAGATCATTCCAGGCATGGGAGATAACCAATGGAAATGCCTTAGATTTAGAAGATAAGAGTATCTTGTTCAAGGAACAGTAAGGAGACCAATGTCATTGGATCAGGGAATGTGTAGAGGAGGAATAAAAGTATATAAGAAAATTAGAAATGTAGGGGTGGGGAGGGAAGCTAAGTTATGAAGGGTTTTGAATGCCAAACAGGATTTTATATTTGATTCTAGAGATGATAGGAAGCCAATGGTATTTATCAAATAAGAAGATGACATTGCCAGACCTGTGCTTTAGATCATTTCGACAGTTGAGTAAAGAATGGACTAGTGTCAGGAAAAGCTTGTCTAGGGAAGAACAACTAGCATGCTATTGGAATAATCCAGGTGTGAGATGATGAGGGCCTGCACCAGGGTGGTGGCAGTGTCAGAGGAGATAAAGGACCATATGAAAAAGATGTTACAAGGGTAAAATAGACAGGCCTTGCCAGACATAGGGTTGAGAGAGTGAGGTTGAGGGTGACACCCAGGTTTTGAACCTGGGTAACGGGGAGGATGGTGGTACCCTCAACAGGTTTCTATAGGAAGCCTTTCCTAACTCCTCTTAATCCTAGTGCGTTCCCTTTCTTAATTATTCCCTATTTATTCTGTAAATAGCTTGTTTGTATTTGTATTTTTTTCCCTTATTAATGAGCTCTTTAAGGATGGGAACTGTCTTTTGCCTTTTTTTTTTTATGTCCCCAGAGTTTAGCACAGTACCTGCCACTTAGTAGTCACTTAATAAATGTTTATTGACTGATTGACCTGACTGTGATAGGGAAGTTTGGAAGAAGAGAGCATTTGGAAAAAAAGATAATGAATTTAGTTTTGGACATGATGAGTTGAAGATGTCTATAGGACCTCCAGTTCAAGGTACCCAGTGGGCATTGGAGATTTAATACTGGAGGTCAGCATAGAATTTAGGGATGGATAAGTAATTTGAGAATCATCAGTACGGGAGTAGGTGAGCTCACCAAATTAAGTAGTATAGAGGGAGAAGAGAAAAGGGCCCAGGCCAAAGTCTTGGGGAATACCCATTATAAGTGAGCATGACTTAATTGAAGTTTGAGTAAAGGTTTTTGAGAAGGAGCATTCTAATTAGGTAGGAAGGAAAACTAATAGAACTATCAATGAAAAGAAGGTGATAGTCGTGTCTAAAGCTGCAGAGAGGTCAAGAAGGATGACAGCTGAAAAAAGGGCATTATTTTGACAATTAAGGGATCATTAGCAACTTGGAAGAAAAAAGTTTCAGTTGAATGATGAGGTCAGAAGCTAAACTATACAGTTAAGAAGAGAATGAGAGGAAAGGGAGTGGAGGTACTGATTGTAGATGACCTTCTCCAGAAGTTTAGCCATAAGAGTGAGGAGAGATATGAGACAATAGATATTGGGATAGATAGATCAAATATAATGCAGATTTTTTGAGGATTTCTAGGTAGTTGTATTGTTGTTGAGCCATTTTAGTCTTGTCTGACTCTTCATAACCTCATTTGGGTTTTCTTGACAAAGATAGAGTGGTTTGCCATTTTCTTCTCCAGCTCATTTTACAGATGAGGAAACAGGCATGCAGATTTCAGTGACTTGCCCAGGGTCACATAGCTAATAAGTGTCTGAGGCCAGATTTGAACTTAGGAAGATGTCTTCCTGACTCTATCACTGTGCCACCTAGCTGCCTCCTAAGGTAGTAGCCTGAGTTATATAAGAGAGATGAAACCTGAAATACTAACTAAGCTTACATAGAACTTGAACTTATTTTTACTGTTTGAGGACTTAGGAATGATAATGAATTTTTATCTTAGGATTTAAGAGTTTAAGTGTACAATATGAAAAATACCACACACATTTAACCTTCAAATTCTGTTCTGATTTTGTTTAGTGGCCCTCAGATTCTCAAGAATCATCTTCTAAGGAACTCTCAGCAGGCTCTCAGTTTGTAGGTTTGATGGCAGTTCTTACAGCTTGTTTTTCAAGTGGCTTTGCAGGAGTTTATTTTGAGAAAATTTTAAAAGAAACCAAGCAATCTGTGTGGATTAGAAATATTCAACTTGGTAAGTCTTCAGTGTGCATCTTTAATGTGTTTTTGAGAAAGTAGTTATTATATATAAAGGATCACCATCTACAGAAATATCTATATAAGCATATATAGCATAGGGTTTCCTGGCCAGCATAATTTTGCAGTAATTTTTAAGCTTCATCACTGAATCACAACATAAAGGTCTTGATATCCCAGGGTAGTGTTCTTGGACCATTTACCCACTTATGATATTATTCCTATGGAACTAACTGTACTTGGCAATGTTTCAACTGACATTATATTTTCTTTCAGAATCAATTAGCTAAAATTTTAACAGAATATTTTAAAATTAATGTACCATTTTATAAGGAAAACTTCTGCCTTTTCTTTCCCTCCCTTTACTCTACCTGTCTCTTTTTCCCCCTCCTTCCACCCTTTTCTTTTCATTAGACAATACATTTTGTAAGAAATATAGCTTCCCCTATATTTCAGATGTAGGCATTCAAAGAATCAACTTTTTATATTGTGCAGATTACTTTTGCTCTGGAGGGATGAAATGCTTGAAGAAGAAAGTAGTTAGAAGTTAAAAAATATGATAAAACCACTTTTAGTTTTCGTTTAAAAAAACCTTATACTTATTTTTCAAAGTACTTTGACCCTTTTAGAGAACAAGTTCTGAGGAGCTGTGAAACTGGAGGCAAGTTATTTTTTTTTTAAATAAAGGGTGGTTCCATGTATTAGCAAGCCATACCAAAGAAACTAAAAAAAACAAAAAGGAAAAGTGTCCATGTGTACAAAAATATTTATAGCAACTCTTTTTGTGGTGATAAAGAATTAGAAATTGAGGGCATGTCCATCAACTGGGGAATGGCTTAACAAATTGTTGTATATGATTGTGATGGAATACTATCATGCTTTAAGAAATGATGGGCAGGATGCTCTCAGAAAAAACATGGAAAGACATGAACTTGAAGCAAAGTGAAATGAACAGAACCAGGAGAACATTGTACACATAACAGTAATATAGTATGGTGATCTACTATGAATAGCTTAACTATTCTCAGCAATGCAATGATCTAAGATAATTCTGTAGGACTTAATGATGAAAGGTGCTGTCCATTTCTAGAGAAAGAACTGGTAGAGCCTGAATGCAGACCAAAGATACTTTTTCTTTGCTTTCTTTATTTTTCTTTTTGTTTTTTTGTCTGTTTTCTTGCACAGCATGACTTACATGGAAATGGGTTTTGCACAACTACACATGTATAACCTATGTCAAATTACCTTCTTAATGAAGTGGGGAGGGAGGGAGAGATTCTGGAACTGAAAATTGGGGGGGAGGGAATGTTAAAATTGGTTTTACATGTAATTGGGAAAAATTAAAATATTAAATAAGAAAAAATGAAGGGTTGTTAATTAATAGTTATATTTAGATTTACAGTAAAAGTAAGAAAAATTCAGTTTCAGAAAGCAAAAAAGCTCAGAGAAGAGGAATGTGCTTTTACATCCCACCCTAATCTCTTTCCTGAACTCCTGTTCTGGGGTGTTTTATCATGAGTATTTCAAATTCAACATATCCAAATGAAAATTTGTCATCTCTGCCCCTTGTGCCATTGCCCTCTTTTTAGACTTCACTGTTTCTGTGGGGGTGATACTGCCTTTCTCATCCAGAGTCACGATCTTGGAGTCAGCTATCATTTTTCCTTTTTGCCTCCCATATCCAGCACTTTTCCAATTCTAGTTTGGGCCTTTAGCCTTTCTTTCTTGCGCTATTGTTGTAGCCTTTGGGTTGATCTCTGTTCTTCCAATATTTCTCCTCCAGTCCCTTTTCTACATAGATGTCAAAGGCCCAGGTCTTACCATGTCACTCCTACTCAGTGGTTCCCTGTTGCTTCTAGGATAAAATACAAATTACTCAGTCTGATATTTAAAGCCATCCACATTTTGCCTCTAGCCTACCTTTTTAGACATTATTTATACTTTTACACAACATAAATTCTATTTTCCAGTCAAATTGGGCTACTAAGCTGAACTTGACATTCCATTTCCTGCCTTTGTTCATTTGTCCAGTTTGCTTTCCATGCTTGGAATTAACTCCTCATTTTTGCCCCCAACAATTCATGAGGAGGGATTGTATCCCCTATACTAACTCCTTCATGAAACCTTTTATTATCCCCCAGTTACATTTTTCTCCTCAGATTACATTGCATTATGCGCGTATACATGTTGCATCCTTCAAAATGTAAATTACTTGAAGACAGGGACCTTTTAATATTTTATGTATTTATTGTCACCACCTAGCACAGTACCTTGCATATTATAAAATGTTTATTGAGGGGTGGCCAGGTAGCACAGCGAGTAAGAGCACCGGCTCCAGTGTCAGAATGACCTGGAGATCGAATCCCGGGCTCAGACACTTAGCACCCACCCAAAAACACCCGGCCGTGTAACCTTGAACAAATTACTTAACCCCAATTGCTTAGGGGTGGCCAGGTGGTTCAGCGAGTAAGAGCACCGGCTCCAGTGTTGGGATGACCTGGAGATCGAATCCCAGTCTCAGACACTCAGCATCACATCCAGAAATAACTGGCTGTGTAACCTTGAGCAAGTTACTTAACCCCGATTGCTTAAAAAAAAATGTTTATTGAATTGTTTTGTTGAAGAGAGAATACTCATTCTCAGAACAAAGAAATGAATATTTAAAATGTCCTTAGACATATGTTAAGGTTAAGGTTTTCAAGTCTGTCTTAGATATTATCGCAAAAATTGATCAGAAGTCATTCCTTACAAATCAGGAAACTGAAGCTCAGACAGGTTCCCCAGTCTGGCCCATTGGTTCTCTTAATTATTTTGAAAATGGTAAGCTGCTCTTGATGGCAGTGTTTCCAAAGTTGAGAAAATAGATGGCAAGCTTTATTTTTTTTTTTCATCCATTTAGCTAACTCTTTGATTTTGAACCACATTCCAGTAGTTTTCCTACTGTTAATCTAGTCATTAACGAAGCTCTAAAGAGACAGGATTGTCACAAATGGTTGAATTTTATAGCCCTTTCCAAATTCAACCCTGAGTGCTGCCAGGGTCAATTATGGTCTTAATGCTGGAGTTAGTTTTGACCTTGTGCTCTCTGGCTGTGTGCCTCTTACCAATGAATTTCCTAGATAGTTTGGACTATTTTTAGCCTCTCATTCACTAATTCTGCCTGTAGATTTTATTAGATGTTGATCTCAGTAGAGAGTAAATAGTTTTTCCCTTTCACAGAACTTCTAACCAAGATTGATCTTGTACTTATTTGAAGGAAATAAGCAAAAGATTTCCAGATAGGACTGAGATCTTTATGTTATCTACTGTTCAACTCTATCTTATTTTTTGTCTTTGTATACCAAGTACTGACACTTAGTAAGGCCTCAATAAATGCTGATTAAATTGAGTTCAAAATTGCTGTATTTTGTTAACAAAGTCATCAAATATCATGAAAAAGGAAAAAAAATAAGTGTTGTTTTATGACAAGTTGGTATTAAAGCAGTACAAAACAAGTGATTGGACTTTTCTCTTAACTTTTTAAGGTTCTTTTGGGAGCATATTCGGATTAATGGGTGTTTACATTTATGATGGAGAATTAGTATCAAAGAATGGATTTTTTCAGGGATATAACAAACTGACCTGGATAGTTGTTGTTCTGCAGGTAAAGCATTTAAAATCCTATATTTGCATGGAATAAAATTCTGTTTGTTTGAAGGTCTCAGAGCAAGCCCTGATATTAACATTATTCCTGTCAATGTCCATTGTAATGTCTATATCTGCTTTCTAAAAGGAAGTTCAAAGTTAAAATGGAATGGGATTCAGTGTCCTAAAGTATAACAGAAACTTGAGAAGGAAAGTCAGTGCTGATTGGTAAGGGGAATGATTGAGGAAGAGGGAAGAATTAATTACTGGAGGGGTGGTAGAAGAAGAGAGTGAAAAATCTAAATGATACACCCAGTTTTAACATATCAAAAATATGTCAAAATATGGGAGGAAATCAAAAAGAATGTTTCAGTTCAGTTTCACCATCAAAAATATATTTTAGTATAGATGGAAATTGGTCTTGACTAGAATGTTATTTCATAAATATTTCAGTGGGATTACTTATAATAAAGTTATGACTAAGACTGGGAAATTTAAAAATGGAAGAAATCATATGTCCCACTTACAGTATATATATATATTTATATACTATATGTTATATGTTATGTTATGTAACAGTTATATAACATACTATATGTATGTTATATGTTAAACACTTATATGTTAAACCTCTTTGTTTCTGTTTTAAAACTAAAAATACAGCCTTCAAAGAATAATTTTTTTTCAAATGCTTTATTAACTTCTGATTTACATCATTCATTTCCACCAGATTTTGAATTATAAATTTTCTCCCCGTTTTTCCCCTACCCACACCCCCAAAATAGCCAAATCAATAATTAATATCCCTTGGAATTGAAAATTGCCATGAACTTAATATGCCAAATATACCCAGAACATTCTGTCATAAACTGTACATATTGAACAAATATGGTCACATGGCACCCGCTATTTCATGCAAAGTATGCATTTCCTGCTTGGGAAGATTTTATTTTAAGTCAAACCCTGAATGGGTTTTTTCCATTGGGCTTTGTGTGTATACCTGCCCCATGATGAAAATACAGGTTTACAGACTGATTGTGGTATAGCTGTAGACATGCCTGGTATAAGTTTTGTTTTTTTTTTTACTTTGTAACAAGTCTTAATGAATTACAGAATAGTTGTCTTTACTTTACTTTGAAGTTCATGGGGAACCTGTGTTGATATTCAAACTTAAGATGTGTTTAAAGCTTCATGCTATCACATTATATAACTGTGTATTCTTGTCTATATCAAATAATGTATATATGCATATAATTATATATGCCTGAATAGCTGAAGATGTTCAAGTCTTAATTGTTATTGATAATTACATTTACATAAACTCTTTACATGCATTACATCTTATTTGATATTTGCAGCAATCCTTTGAAGTAGGTCTAAAAAATAACATTGAATCCATTTTACAAATGCAGAAATTAAGACTCAGATTAAGTTTAAGATGGCATAACTGATAAGTGGTGGTGGTGGTGAGAATAGAACGAAAGGTTGTTTTTTTTTTTAAGTTTTATTAATACTCTTTTTTTAAAATCACCAAATTTCCCAATAACTTACCCTATGTAACAAGTGTAGTTCAGCAAAGCAAAGGAAACTGCCCCATTGATTGCCTGACAATATATGCATCATTCTCAACATATGGCCTGCTGCACCTCTGCAGAGAGAAGGAATAGAACTAAAGTGTTCTTACTTTGATCTCCAAGGTTGTTTCCACTACAGTGTAACTGTTTGTTCATTCAGCAGATGTTTGTTAAGGCCAGCGAAGTGCAAACCATTGTTACGTGTTGTGGGAAATAACAGAGATGAGGGAGACAGCATCCCTTTCCTCAAGAAGATTATAATCTAGTAGGGGAGATGAAATATACACAAGTAATTATAACCTTAGATGGAATGTGTTAAGTCCTGTAAGCAATCACTTCTGTTTGGGGGTTTGTAAGGATTAGATAGCCCTGTAGGAAGGTATTGAGAGACAACATGATATAACAACAACAACAATAATAATAATATAGAAATTTATATATTACTTTAAGGATTACATAGTGTTTTACAGACATCTACTCCTTCTTGCCTTCCTGTGAGGTAAGTAATACAGGTTATTATCTTCATTTTATAGATGAAGAAACCAAAGCTCAAAGAGCTTGCTCCTTGACCATGGTCCCTCAGCTAGTAAGTTTCAGTGGTAGGATTTGGATTAAAAATCAGTGGGTGATAAGGCTGGAAAAAGGTTAAAGCTGGTTCACATATAGAACCTAGAATTAAGCTTAGAAATTTCCATAGAATTCTAGGCATTGGAGAGCCATTAGAATTTTTTAAAGAAAAGTAAGAGAGCTGTACTTAAGGAAATTAGTTTGGGATCAGAACTATAAGGTACAATAGCGGAAGCATTAAGAAACGGATGCTAGGTGGCATAAAGATAGTGACATTGCCGATGGCAAGAAAGAGGCTTTTCAGAGAGAGAATAGATAAGGACTCTGGTGATTAACTGTATATTAGGAGAAAGGAGAGAATCAGAGATGGTATTTAAGTTTGTAGCCTGGATTGCTGGAATAATAGCAACTAGTATTTATATACTGATTTAATGTTTGCAAAGAATCTTAAATACATTATCTAATTTGAAATAAGGATAATGCTACTTATGGAAATAGGAAGAAGTAGTTTCATAGAGATAATGAGGTCAAATATGGACCCAGTGAGTTTGAAGTCTAGGCAAGACTTACAATAGAAATATTTAATAGGTAAAGAATGGAAATACAGATCCTCATCGTGGGGCTTTAGTTTTCTTTTTTTTTTTGCGGGAGGGCGGGGTAGATAGTCATTTATATAAAAGTGATAGCTACAACCTTGAGAGTGGATGAAGTGTCAGAAATCAAGTAAAATATTTCATGGAAAGTAAGGATACTTTCTATGGCCTTTGTAATTTTATCATTTGAGTAACTCAGTGTCCTTCAGTAAGAGAACATCTGGATTTGTTTGCTAGCTCTTGGAGGGCATAGCTTGTTTAATGTCTGTCCACAGATTTCTGGACTAATTTTCTGAAAGTTGTTTCATGACTCCTGGAGTCCTTTTAAATGCTTTAAAAATACCTTCAGAGAATTTCACTTTTGAAATGAAATTAGAAACATAGCAGTTCTAAGAGAAAGTCTTCAGAGCACTGAGAAAAATTGTGACTGTTATTAAAGATTTTTGTCTGCCCCTGCAGTGTGGAGAAAAACCATGTAATTTGAATTCCCAGCTGTGTATGATATTTATCAAGTCTTTCTGGGAGCCAAGTACATGAGGCACAAATTAGACAAACTTCTGTCTGGCTCATTCTTATTGGATGATGATCCCAGGATAGACATTTGGTTGAAAATAGGCATGACATTGGGCTATTACATAAGGCTACAGAATAAGGGAAAGCTAGGAGGTGAAGTGGATTGGTACTGTGCCTGGAGTCAGGAATACCTGAGTTCAAATCTGGTCTCAGACACTTACTAGCTGTATGACACTGAGCAAGTCACTTAACCCCATTTGCTTCAGTTTCCTCATCTGTAAAATCAACTGGAGAAGGAAATAGCAAACCACTTTAATATCTTTGCCAAGAAAACCCCAAGTGGAGTCACAGAGAATTGGATACAACTGAAAAAACTAAACAAAAACAACAGGATAAGGATATTTAAATATAAAAAGAAACAAGAGAAAATAACTATGATGGTTGAGTCAATGAAGATGGTTTTGTGGGTTGAATGTAAAAATTATGGAAAATGTTATGTCAGTAGATTTGAAGAAAAGAATTGGGTATACTCAAAAAAGGATGCAGCACTTACAAGGTAGAAAAAAGATGGAAATGTTAAAAGCCAAACTTCACTCAGATGATGACTTAAATTGGCTAGATCATAGCCAAATGTACAGAGAAAAAGGAGCGTACTTCAGTTTTTTAATTGAGATTAGAATGTATATTTATGAATTCCTGTACAGATAAATTTACTTTTTGTTCTGATTTGGGAAGATACCAGTGCTTCCCATTCAGTCTCCATTTCAAGCCCAGATAGAGTCATGTAAAGCATAAACTTAAATTCAGATTCTTAGATCTAAAGGAATTCCTGCCCTAAAAATGCACAGGTAAAGAGGAGCCAAAAATTATTTCAGAATACAAATATACAGTAGGATAGAAACTAAGGAGGAATATATAAAATTCTTCCTTTTTTCTAGGGATATGAGTTCTCTTTTCACCCCTTCAGGCACTGAACATTCTCACCCAAGAGATTCCAGATTTAGGAAAATATCAGGAAAGTTATTCTTCTGTACAAGTGATTGAAGGAAAGCAGATATCTCAGGGGGGAGTCTCTAAAATGGACAGGAAAATTTCCCAGGGATATTGCTATCCTGAGTAGGAGAGTTGCTGTGGTATGCCTTGAAGCCACGTGCAGCCTCCATGGCGGCTACAAGCAAATGTTCAAAAAAGAATTTATAAGATTTTTGTTTAAAGCAGAGAGCAGCCAGAATGACGAAAGGCTTCAAGATCATGCCATTGATGCTTATTTGAAGGCACTACAGGTGGTTAGCCTAGAGAAGACTCGGGCCATGACAGCTATTGATAAGCATTTGAAATGTTACCATGTAGAAGAGGAATTAGAATTGTTGCAAATTAGCAGCAATGGGTAGAAGCTTGAGAAAGATAAATTTTAGGTATAGAGTTGACATTTGAGAGAGGTCATTTTAGGCAGGGGGTAAGAAAAATTTCCTGACAGACTTTTTTGAAAGTACAGTGGATTGCCTTTGAGGGGTTGGGTTCCCTCCACTGTTTTTAAACAGACTGGATGATTACTTGTCTCGTTTTTTATTTAGGGGATTCTTGCTCTGGTATGAGTTGAACTAGCTGACCGTTGAGGCCTCACTCTGAGACTTTGTAATATCAAGATAGAGAGTAGAAACAAAAGAGAAAGCCTTCAGTGGAAAAAGCCTTTATTACTTCATAAGTTCAGGAAGAAGAGCCTATGAAGGAGATTGAAAAGAAGGGAGAGAACTTAGAAACCAATAGAGAAAAATTTCAGGCTAGTCATGACTTCAGAAAAGTGAATGTCTAAGCATGCCTCCTGCCGCTTGGTAAAGAAGTGATAGCCTAGAGGTGAAGAATGAGGCACATGTTTTCAGATATGACTAATGAACTGATTTGTTTTATTCCATTCAGCTTTTTTGTCACATTGGAAGGCTTTGTCAAAAAAGGGAGAAGGACTTAGTGGGAGGTGGCAAAGATGAAAAAAGAAAAAGAAAATAGTAAATTTTAAAAATACAGAGAAGAAGACAAGTTCTGACAGGGACCTAAACAGGAAAATATTTTTACTACCTAGATTAATTTAATAAGCACTTTAAAAATTGGGATGTTGTTTTTGTTAATTACCTTATAATCAATAATGTATGAATACGTTCATAATAAAAACATTTTTAAAAAGAGAATCGTTTCTAGGAGACAACGTGGCACAGTGTCAAAGAGTAGAAGAGTGAATCATATTGGATTTCGTAATTAGAAGATCGTGGGGTGCTTGGAGTATGCATTTTTAGTAGAGTCGGAGGGGAAGACAGATTTCTAAGTGTTGATCATCTCCCCTTTGAACCTCCACTAGAAATATTTGATTAATCAAGTTATATTTATCTATATTAAGGTATCCATGTTTTTTTTTTCAACAGGGGCCATATGAATAGAAATCTATAATGTACAAGCTATGTGAATTTTGATTTCAGCAGTTTTGTGAAAGAATATTTTTACAGAACCAGATAGATTCAATTATTTGGCCTGAGTTTAGCTATATAGTCAGAAATTTCACGTGGTTAGACCCTGCCAGCCTATTAGATAAACACATTATACTAATATCTTGGACTGCATTTGTTTTATATCTGCTTCTAAGTCTGTGACTTAGTGGACTAATCAAGTCCACTTGATTAGTGAGAGCACCTAGAGAACCTGGTTGTTCATTTTATGTATAAATTAATAGAAGTGATCAACAAGGAGATTGGGTACAAGAGTATGTATGAAATTCTTTAATTACTATTGGAAAAAGTAACCACTGTTAAGTCAGCAGTATTATCTTTATTTAAATAGGACAGCATATTAATGGATCCTCTTGATAGTCAGCAGATGGATAAACTAATTGTTTTAAAATTTTTCCTATCCCCTAGGTAATACAAATTAGGTAGGCTGTATTGACTAATAAATGAAAAAAAGAATTCTGTTAAAAAAATACTGCTAAAGTTCTAGTACAAAGAACTGCCATAAACTACTGTCCAGAAATTTTCTTTTATCATAAAATTAGAGAGAGTTGGAAGCAGCCTTAAATACCATCTAGTTCTTTATTCCCACTTCTTTTAGAGATAACTCAACTGAGACTCACTAAAGTTCAATGACTTGCCAGAGGTATCAAAGGTCATAAGTGACTGACAGATGTGAACTTGGGTTCTCTTTCTCCAAATCTAGGGCTTTTCCTATTGTAATAATAATAGCAGCTAATGTTTTTATACTTCTTTAAAGTTTGTTTACAAATCTCTTCACATATTTTATTTTCTTTAATCCTAATACCAATCCTGTAGCTGTTGTTGTGATCTCTATTTTACAGATGAGGAAGCTAACACATTAAATGACTTTTTAAAGATTGTATGGCTAATAAATGTACCAGGCAGGTGTTCAGAGTTTCCAGACTCCAAGGCAGCAATCCATGCATTGTACCCCCTACAATGTGTGTCTATTTGGTTTTAAAGATATTGAAAAAGTTGCAGACCACTTGTATCAGATACTGTTTGAAACAAGTTATCTTGTTGATTGAAATCTTACTGTTTCTAAAGAGGTTTTTTTTTTTCATTGTAATCTTCTGTTATGGTATTTAAAATCCTGTAACTATTAATCCTAAAATTTATATTGAGTTAAAAAGAAAATATTGAAGAGAAGTTGAAAGTTCCCTTATTTTAGAGTTGTATGTAAATACCACTTTTCTATCTCTAAAAGTAACCTTTTTTTTTACCTTTTGCAGGCACTTGGAGGCCTTGTCATAGCTGCTGTTATTAAGTATGCAGATAATATTTTAAAAGGATTTGCAACATCTTTATCTATAATATTATCAACACTAATCTCCTATTTTTGGCTGCAAGATTTTGTTCCAACCAGGTAAATGAATCATTTTTCAACATTTCGATATGCCTTACTAGTAAAATTAATATATTCCTATTTTAGGAAAGTAAGATCAGATGTTATGCTAGCAACTATGAATGAGATCAGTCAGTATATAGTAGTGAGAGTTTACTCTGTGCTGTACACTGCTGAATATTTGTTAAAATATAAAAGAAATATAAAATATTGCCTCTACCTTTAAGAAACTCATTGTGTTTTAGCTGGGGACCAAAATTAACACATATTAAATAACCAATTAAATGTCAAACTATGTAGTACTTCCCACTCATTAATTTGGCAGAAATAAATATAAATAGTGAAATCCAAAGTTGGTAGACCTGTATTAAAACTAATAAGCTCCTGCCCCACATGTTCCTGATATTATGTAAATTGGTGCAATGTTTTTGGATATAACCTGGTCCTATATTTAGTTAGAATTTTCTCAAGTGTGGATGAGTATTCATGAAAATTTGAGTGTAATGAATTGTGGAAGGTATAGAAATATTAGACTTCACTTCACTTGCCAGTTTAGTAACTTTAAAGTGTCTTTTCTAGCTTAGTCATTTTGTTTATTAATGAAAAATGTTTTAAAATTCAAATTTTTGAGATCTTCATACAAATTCTCCATTGGCTTTAATGGGATAGCTACATATTTAAAAAGAAATGAGTTATCAAATGAATTTCCATTTTTTTAATCATTGCTCTTATTGACTTAGAAATTTTTATCTGTATTTGGGGGGAATTCTGATTCTAGGTCAAAATAAAATGTCTAACATTTATCACATATTTGAAGGAAACTTATAGTTTTATTATAAAATAGTAATAATCATACCTAACCTCCATTAAAATTCTAATCTGATGCTTTCATTATGGCAGAATATAAGCCTGGGTCCTAGATTTTACCAAACTGAAAGGGCAGGGCTTGTAACAGCCTAAATGTTTTTCTTCTTCAACCAGACTAATTAAATGAGGAATGGCTCATCACCAGAGACTTGACCAAGAAATAATTATTTTTTTGTCTTTAGTTAAAGTCCTAGGGGGAGGGGGAAAGAGTGATTTTTGTTTGTTTGTTTTTATTTTTTTAATGAACTTGCAAAGCACCAATGAACTTTTTTTTTTTTTGGAAAAAAAAAACAAACCAAAAAAGTTAGCATATAACAGTGAATCTGTTTTAAAATGGGCACCTGGTTACTGATCTTTTTATATGATAGTAAAAGCATCCATTATTTTTTCCCCTAGACATTTGCTATCCCCCTCTTTTCAGATATCTTGAAAATTGATCCAACCTGAAAAATTGTGTCAACTCCAGCATAGATCTTCTGAATGTCTACTTTTTTGTTGTCCAGCTATTCTTTGTCATCTTTGTTTTTCTTTCTTAAGGTGATGTGTGGATTCTTTTAATTGGTGTTTTATTTTCTGCATGCAGAAAATCTGGGAAGTTTTCTGCAATTATATCTTGAATTACAGTGTTTAGATTTTTTGATTTGTTATATTCTTTTGGGAGACTTCTGACGTATAGAGATCATGTGTTCTTTTAGCTCTAGTGATTTTTTTCTTCTCTTCCAGATGAGCCTTCGTTTAAATATATGTACTCCCAGTTAGTTGTCCTTTCTTTCACTTCTTCGGAGACACTTACAACCATGAATTCAGGTTTTTGATTCTTTTAATTTTGCTGTGCAGGCTATAAATTCTGCCACTTGTTCCCTTTAACCTTTTTTTTTTTTGGTCTTTTTGGAGGGGGGAAGGCAGGGCAATTGGGGTTAAATGACTTGCCCAAGGACACGCAGTAGTAAGTGTTAAGGGTCTGAGGCTAGGTTTGAACTCAGGTCCTCCTAACTCCAGGGCTGGTGCTCTATTCACTGTGCCACCTAGCTCTTTCCCCCCACCCCCAATTTCTTTCAAGATTCTGATTTCATCTCTTGACCCATTTAAAAATATCCTACTCTTGTTATATGCTCTTTTGGGAATTCACAGGGTCACCAGATAGTTTACAGTTGTTTAGATATCTTGGTGGCCATATTCCCTTTTGTTTTAATATCTTCTCTGTTGATTTATCTGCTTGTGCTCTAGGTTTTTGATTGAATTTTTCCTAAAATCTTTGGTAATTTTAGGCTTGTTTTCTTATATTATGCATTTGCTCAGTTTTCTACACAAATTATAGCTATCCCTTCCACATCGTGACTTTCTCCATCAAGTTTTCAATATATTGTGGGTAGGCATAAGAAATTAAATGGGAATTTGGGGGGAGTTTTGTAGAAGCCACAGACAACACTCAAAAAGTTTTAAAATTAAGAAATGTATTTTTCATATATATATTTTTAGTTTACATCATTCATTTCCACAAGATTTTGAGTTACAAATTTTCTCCCCATCTTTCCCCTACCCACCACCCCAAAACAGCGATCTCACTGTGTACCCCCTCTCCCAATCTGCTCTCTCCTTTATCGTCCCTCATCCCCCTGCTGACTTTCCAGTAGGGCAAGATGGATCTCTATACCCCAGTGCCTGTATATCTTATTTCCTAATTGCATGTAAAAAAAATAATATTTTTTTTAAACATTTGATTTTAAAACTTTGAATTCCAGATTCTTTCCCTTCCTCCCTCATCACCCACCCTTACTGGGAAGATAAGCAGTTCAATATAAGTTGTACATGTGTAGCTACGCAAAACATTTCCGTAGTAGATATATTGTGAAAGATTGACTATATTTCCCTTCCTTCTATCCTGCTCCCCACTTGTTCTGATCTCTACTTTGACCATGTCCCTTTTCAAAAGTGTATGCTTCTAACTTCCCTTCCCCCCAGCCTGCCCTCCCCTCCATCATCCCTCCTTTCATCCCCTACCCCCTACTCTCCAATAGGGTGAGATATCCTATTTAGTGTATATGTCATTCCCTCCCTAAGCCAAATTCAGAGAGAGTAAGGTTGACTGATTCCCTTTTGCCTTCCTGTTCTTCCCCTCCATTGTAACAGTTTTCCCTTACCTCTTCAATATGAGATAATTTACCCGATTCTATCTCTCCTTATCTCCTCTCATTATATTCCTCTCTCATCTCTCAATTTCACCTTTTAAGTATCATCTCTTCCTATTCAATTGGTCCTGTGCCTTCTGTCTATGTATACCTGTACACATATATACACACACTCACATATGTATTCATATGCCCCCATATACCCTTTTATATATCTATATATGTATGTGTATATATAGACATATATGTATGTGTGTATATGTATATATATACACATATACGTGTGTGTGTGTGTATACACACATTTCTGTTCCCTTCAACTATTCTCATACTGAGAAAAGTTTCATAAGTTACAATGATCGTTTTTCCATGTAGGGATGTAAATAGTTCAACTCTGATAAGTTCCTTATGATTTCTTTTCCCTGTTTAGCTTCTCATGCCTCTCTTGCTTCTTGTATTTGAATGTCAAATTTTCTATTCAACTCTGGTTTTTTCATCAAGAATGTTTAAAAGTACTCTATTCCACTGAATGACCATATTTTCCCCTGAAACATGATACTCAGTTTACTGGGTAGATGATTCTTGGTTTAAATCCCAGATCCTTTGCCCTCCGGAATATCATATTCCAAGCCCTTCAGTCCCTTAATGTAGAAGCTGCCAGATCCTGTGTTATCCTGATTGTGTTTCCACAATATTCAGATTGTTTCTTCTTGGCTGCTTGTAATATTTTCTCCTTGATCTGGGAACTCCAGAACCTGGCTATAATATTCCTAGAAGTTATCTTTTGGGGATCTTTTTCAAGAGGTGATTGGTGGATTCTTTCAACCTGTATTTTGCCCTCTGATTCTAAAACTACGGCAGTTTTCCTTGAGAATTTCTTTTTTTTCTTTTTCTTTGTTTTTAGGAGGGTATTTGAGATTAAGTGGCTTGCCCAAAGTCACATAGCTAGTTTTTTTGTGTTAAGTGTCTGAGGTCGGATTTGAACTCAGGTCCTCCTGCCTCCAGGGCTGGTGCTCTATTCACTTTCACACCTTGCTGCTCTGAGAATTTCTTCAAGGATGATTTCTAGGTTCTTTTTTTGATCATGGCTTTCAGGTAGTCCAATAATTTTTTAATTGTCCCTCTTGCATCTATTTTCCATGTCTGTGGTTTTTCCAGCGAGATATTTCACATTGTCTTCTATTTTTTCATTTGTTTGGATCTGTTTAATAGTATCTTGATTTCTCATAAAGTCACTCACTTCCATTTGCTCCAATCTAATTCTGAAGGAATGATTCTCTTCAGTGAGCTTTTGAGATTCTTTTTCCATCTGGCAAGTTCAGCTTTTTAAGGCATTCTTCTCCTCATTGGCTTTTTGAGCCTCTTTTGCCATTTGAGTTAGTTTGTTTTTTAAGGTGTTAATTTCTTCAGTCAGGTTGTTGACTCTCTTTTCATGATTTTCTTGCATCATTCTCATTTCTCTTCCCAGTTTTTCCTCTCCTCTTATTTGGTTTTCAAAATCCTTCTTAAGCTCCTCTATGGCCTGTAACCAATTCATATTTTTCTTGGAAGCTTTTGGTGCAGGAGTTCTGACTTTATTGTCTTCCTCCTGTTCCATGCTTTGATCCTTTTTGTTCCTAAAAAAGGAGTCCAAAGTTAGATTGCTGTGCTTGCTTTGCTTTCTTTGCTTGCTCATGTTGCCATTCAGTTACTTGACTTTTGAGCTTTTTGACACAATAGAATTTTGCTTCCAGAGAGGAGAGCTTTGTCCTAAATTGCTGGGGTTTTCTCAGCTGCCGGAGCTATTAGTTGGGTGCCCTGTCTGAAGCCTCCACAGGCTCTGGCACCTGGTCACACACCCCAGGATCTCCACCCTAGACAGTAATCCAGATCCAAGCAGGTTAAAACAAGAGTGATTATCCCTCAGACTGGTCACTTGGTCCCCCTACAATCTGCAAAGCAGGAGCTCTAGGGCAGCCACCTGGTGGCAGCTGCACAGCTGCCGCACATCAGCCGCTTCTCCCTCTGGGGGCAAAGGCTGGACAGCAGTCTCAATCCCCCTGTTCCTAAAGACCACACTGACCTTTTACTTTGCCTTTGGCATTTATGGGTTGATAATTCTGGAAACCGCCACAGCTGCTGGTGATCCACTCTCCTGAAGTCCCTCCAGCTGGTGACTGGTTGGGGGGCTGCCCTGAGGCTAACACCGTTGTCTCATGCGGCGCTGGACTCTTCTCCCAACTCGTTGCAGTGGACCATTTCTGTCTAACTGCCAGGCTACCTTCCATGGGAGGTTTGTTTCTCTGTGTCACTTTGGGTTCTGTAGCCCTACAGTTTGTTGAGAGTAATTTTTTTATATGTATTTGAGGTGGTTATCCAACCAGCATTCCTTTTACTTCCTTCCATTAGCCAAAATCTTGCTTGCCTTTATGATATTGCCTTACCTATTCAGTCTCATATTCCTTAGCCTCACCCATCATGTTCACCAAACAGTACCATAAAGTAGAAACCAGTAGACAACTCATGCCTGTGATTTCAAATGTGTCTACAAGACAACTGATCATAGAGTTTTCACTCTTCCTCACTCCATAATATGCTGCATGAATCTATTTTTTTTTAATGAGCAACCCAGTCACAGCTCCAAGTCTGTTAATAGTATCTAGTATCATTCCATTCCTAGGCTATTCTAAAATATTCTGAACCTAGGAGTGAATGAATAAATCAGTGAATCATTGAAAGAACTTTTTAAAGTACTTAATATGTGCACAGTACCATACTTGATGCTAGGGATATAAATAGAAAAGTAAGATAGTACCTGTTTTCAAGGAACTCATTTTATTTTTATTTTAATTTTTAAAATTTTTTGCCCTTTGAAGGGCAGGGCAATTGTGGTTAAGTGACTTGGCCAAGGTCACACAGCTAGTAAGTGTTAAGTGTCTGAGGCTAGATTTGAACTCAGGTCCTCCTGACTCCAGGGCTCCTGCTCTATTCACTGAGGCCACCTAGCTGCCCCAAGGAACTCTAATTGGGAGAGATAACACACATTGAAAATTTTAACTGCAATTCTGATGGAAAGGCCCAGTTGTTTTTTATGGTAGAGTAGCAAAGTAGATTGTAGTTTATCTTTTTCAGCATTGTTTTCATTGATTTCATTAAAACTGTCCTACTTTTGATAATGCCAAGGACTTTGGTGATGAAAATTTTCTGGGTCTTTAATAGCTTCTTGTTGTTGAGGAAATAGGGGCTGTAGCATTTGCATAGCAATTACCACCTGGGAATGAATTCTTTCAAAAGGTTGGTCCTCTGGACCATCCCTGTGAGACTTGGGCTGGAACCAGGGAGAATTGACTGTGGCAGTACTCTTTCCAGGGCTCTTGGGTTTAACTGTCCATTATTGTCATTCTGTGGTATTGGTATTATGGTGAATGTGGGGTCCAGGCAGAAAGCAGCACAGGTGGTCTAGGATAACCAATTACTATTGGAAAGATTATTTTTTCCCTTCCTATTTCCTTCCTATTTACCTACCAGGTAAAATCTGCCACTGAAGAATAGGGCTGATAATGAGATTGAATTTACAGTTCTCAATCTTATTCAGACCCCAACCAAATACTGAAGTTTATTTCTGATTAAAGAATAAAAAGAATCTAATCTAGGTTAATTCCAGCCCATTGTATTCTGTGAAGACTTGGATGAGGAGGAGATCCATTTGTCTAGATGGTACCTCAGTCTGTACCACCCCTACCCTCCCCCATTAGGGTAAGCCTTCCTCTTATCAAAATATTGTCTCCTTAGTTTGTGAATCAATCAAAGTTGATTGCTGCTTGTTAAGAAGATGAACTCTTCCAAGAGTTTATAACCATCTAGAGGCCTCTAGGAGAGTAGGGGTTTTTTGGTTAATGAGAGACAGCCAAATGACCATCCTTGTATTTTTTTTAAATTTATTTTATCCTTAATTTATGAAATAAAAAAAGCATTTCTACAACATACTACAATAAAACTTTATTTTTATTATATAGTACATATATAATGCATATGAAGTACAAAATTTTGTTTTTATTATATAGTACATACTTATTATGTTTAATAATATATTATGATAATATAATACAATAAATTTGCAGGAAACTGCAGATCTATTATGTACAACTTACTATTCCTTTCAAATATACAATAAAATTATCATGTAAATTTCTTCTTTTTTCTTTTTCTCCTTTCCTTGCCATGGCTGTCATTCTGCACAAATGTGTGTGTGTGTGTGTGTGTGTGTGTGTACATATATACATATACATGCATATTTTATGTATGTAAAATATTCTATATATATATTTATCAGTTCTTTTTCTGGATGCAGAGAGTATTTTCATATGTCCTTTATAGTTAACTGTATTTATAATAGATAAAATAACTTATTTGCTCAAAATCATTCTTAAAAACATATTGCTGTTACTGTATACAGTGTTCTCTTGGTTCTGCTTATTTCACTCTTATTTTATGCAGGTCTTTCCATGCTTTTCTAAAATCATTGAGCTCATCATTTCTAATAGCACAGTGTAGTATTCCATCACAATCATATAACACAGCATGTTCAGCCATTCTCCAATTGATAGCCATCCCTGTAATTTCCAGTTCTTTGCCATCACAAAGAGAGCTGCTATAACCATTTTAGAATGTATAACATAGGTTCTTTTCCTTTCTCCCTTTTCACCTTTGGAAACAGACCAAGTAGTGGTTTTGCTGGGTGAAAGGATATGGACAGTTTAATAACTCTTTGGGCATAATTCCATATCGCTCTCCAAAATGGTTGGATTAGTTCACAATTCCACCAATAATGAATTAATGTCCCAACTTTTCTACATCCTTTGCGACATTTGTCACTTTCTTTTTCTATCATTTTAGCCAACCTAGTGGGTGTAAAATGATATCCCAAGGTTGTTTTAACCTGCATTTCTCTAATCAATAATAATTTAGAGTATTTTTCATGACTCAAATTGTTTTGATTTCTTCATTGGAAAACTTCCTGATCATATTCTTTGACCATTTATCCATTGGGGAATGACTCCTATTATTATAGATTTGACAAAGTTCTTTATATTTGGGGTTTATGAAAAAGAGTTCAATCGTCATACTCAACTGTAATGTCCTTGTCTCCAGGCTTTCTGCAACTATTTTCACTTTAAAGACTCTTCCTTTGTGCATTTGTACGAAATTAGGAAATGAATAAAAGACATTCTTCTCATAATTCCTGTCTTGCTGTGCTCATGGCATTCAGGATGGCCTCTGAATCACCACTTGATACATATGAACCCAGAGCCTACATCCTAATGTTCCTAAATATTTTAATAAAAATTGCAGTTGCTTGGTTCCCCTTGTAATTGCCCCTATGAGGTTAAGATGGGGGAGGAATAATATTCCTGGGAATGGAGTCTTTCACTCAATCTTATGGTGACTTATGGTCCTGATCCTTAGGACACCAAATCTTTTTCAACTCTCTCACATAGAAACTACTTTTTTGCTTATTCTAATTCACAGGGCCAGGAGGAAGGCTGGATCTTTTTCTTTCTTCTTTCATTTTTAGATCATTCTTATTTACTGTCCTTTATGATCTTTCAACTTTTAAGGTCTTTCAATTCATGTTCATCACTTTATTTTTTGAGCTCTAGGTTATTCTCTTAACTTTATCAGGGTGTTTAGTAGCTATCTTCTTAATAAAATCAGCTCTCTGATGTTCTGAGCAGTTTTGTTTGTGTCTTTGTATCTCTAGTGCCTAGCTACCTAACAGGCCTTTAATAAATATTTGTTGAGGGACAGCTAGATGTCTAAGTAGATAGTACTGGCCCTGGAGTCAGGAGGACCTGAGTTCAAATGTGGCTTCAGATACTTGACACTTACTAGCTGTGTGACCCTGGGCAAGTCACTAAAACCCCAGTTGCCTTGCTAAATAAATAAATGAATGAATGAATGAATATTTGTTGAATTGAATATTGAAAATTGGCTCATGGTCTTCATCTCCTTATGTCCTGCTATCATCATTCAGGATGTCATAATTTATATTGATGAAACTATTAACTCCATCTCTAAAAATTATACCACTCCCCAGGTCTAGAACTCAGAATTCCATTTTCCAGACATAGCCTCCTGTTCTTTCACCTTTTATATTTTCTCATCCACTTGTAGCCTACTCTAGTGTCTTCTACCCCTAATCTCCCAGTCCATTGCACTCTTTGTGGTTTCACTTGCCTCCAAATGCAACCTTGAATAATGGTCTGCCATTTAATGTTACACTAACTACTACCCTAGAGTTCCTTGCCATTGACCTTCTATTCCTCATATATGAATCCTCATCCCTTCATAGCCCCTATTATCCAGCTTCAGGCTTACTTTAGGGCTGCTGAGCATCCTTGGAGAATATCATGAAACTTAGCATACCTCACCCACTACTTTTATATAACTTCAACTGGTCCTTGATCTTAATCCTTATTGATAACCTGTCTCATTCCCCACAGGCAGTCCCAAAATTTCTTCTCTTTGCTCCATGCTCAATTCATTCCTGCTCTCCATACTTAACAGTAGATCGCTTAACCTCATGTTTGACTGAGAAGGTTAAAACCATACGTAACGAACTCCTCAGTTTCTTACCACCCTCATTCCTTGAAACTGCTTAACCTCATTACTGTTAGTCAAAATTCTCTTAGGTCAAAAAAAAAATGAGGAGTATCTTTAATTCCTCAATAAGATTATTCTAACTTAATTCAGTAGAAATTTATTAAGGGCCTGCTATCTGCCAGGTACTGTACTAAGCACTGGAGATATAAAAAGAAGCAAAAGGCATCTGGTGCCCTCCAGGAATTTACAATCTAATGAGAGAGAAAACCCATAAACAAATAGATACAGAGCTATCCATAGATAGGCAAAAAATGAAGTAATTAAAAGAGGGAAAGTATTAGAATTAAGAAGGATGAGGGAAGGCTTCATGTAGAAAATGGGATTTTAGGTAAGCTGTAAAAGAAGTGTGTGGGACAAGACGACCCTTGCCCAAAATAAAATAAGCATAAATATCTCCAAGTAGAGACAGGAAGGATTTATTTAATTATTTCTTCTTGCAAGAAGGGCGGTCTCACTACTAGAGGCAGTCTAGTAGGAGAGGCAAAATACAAAATACAAAACTTGGTTATATACCCAAAAGACCACCCCTTTACCACCCCCTCCCTTGTTCTGTCCTGTTCCTGTTAATTAGGAACTGAGGCACACAATCTCAACCGCAAAAATCTGCTGGCATTTGCAGATAAAATATCAGTAATATCAAAAAGCAGAAGATACATGTCTAGCAGACATGGAAACAGACAAAATATATCATAAGTATCAACCTAAATATGAAGGCAGAAGATAAATGCTCTAATAATGTCAATATAGATATGAAAGTAGACAATATTTTATGAATCATGGGGATTTTAGGACATGGTAACCTGCCCAGAGTTCCATAACAGGAGTTCCAATTTTATATTTGTACAGGTCAGATGTTGGTCAGTGGAAACAAGTCTGGAACATTTGGGCCTGTGGTTAAATTTGCAGGGTCTGTGCTTTCCCCTCCTATGCTTAGCTAAGCTTAGCAAAAACTTCAGCTTATGACCAGGGAAGTAAGGCAAGGATCCTAGATTCCCAGCCCAGGTTACTGGGTCTTTGGTACTTTATTACAATCCTGTTCAGATTTCTGGAATGTTACCTGAGAAGTTTTCACTTTTATTCCATTCAGAAGCTTGGGAGGACTGTAGTCAAAAGTGGAGGAGTGAGAGTGTTCCAGGCAAGGGAGGAATAATAAATACCCTCTAATAATAATACCCTTTGTCCTTTTCCCTCTTTCTTCCTCTAGAAAGACTTTGCCCTAGCACTCATCCTCTCAACTTGTATCTTCAATCGTTTTTTTTTTTATTTTCTTTTGTTTGTGAATCTATACAAAAGGGATGATGATATTTATGCAGAAACTTGATTTTAGTTCCCGACTGTATTATTTATTTGTTCTATAACCTTCAGCAAATCACTGGTTTTCAAAAAAGGAAGAATCCTTATTATCACCCAGTAGAGCCTTTTTTTTTTTAAAGCAATTGGGATTAAGTAACTTGCTCAAGGTTACATGGCCAGTTATTTCTGGGTGTGGTGCTAAGTATCTGAGCCCGGATTCGATCCTAGGTCATCCCGACTCTGGGGCCGGCGCTCTTACTCACTGTGCCACCTGGCCACCCCATAGTAGAGCCTTTATAATAGAGTAAAGAAGAATGGTTACATAAGTTGTGCAAAGTCACATAAATGGGAAATAAGAGAAACATAATTAGAATTCAGGTCCTCTTATTCCAAATCTACAGGTCTTTGCACTACATTAACTGTCACAATCTCTCACTCAGCTTGTTCATTTATAAAAGGAATTTGGATAAGATGGTCTCTATTGTTTCTTCACATCTAAAATTCATATGATTATCATTAAATATATTTGGTGATTCGGGTGACTATCAAGTTTATTGTTAATTTTTTCTTAAAGTATGTCTAATGTAGAAGGTATTTAATTTCATTAAGTATTTTGTAGAAAATACTTGCTGTCCTCATAAAGAAGCAAAAATCATACATCAATCTTTCTTTTTATTTTTTCTATGTAGACTTAAAGCCAATAGTCCAATTAATTTACCATTTATTACTGTTTTTTTTTCCACAGAACCAGATCTTGATTTCACTTCTCCAGCAGATAAAAATTATTTTTAAGCATTTTTGCATAAAAGAAAAAAAAAGTCTGGTAATTAATTTGAGGGTGGGGGTAGATGAGTCTATCAGTTACCCCATTCCACTTAAAGTATGTAATAAGATGAACATCTTAACCATATGAAAACATACCTTAATGAATCAGTTAAAGATGTTAGACTAAGTGAATAAAAAATCTTTGAAAGCCATCAAATAAACCAGAGTGAAGGTGTGATAGGACTTCAGTTCTGATTGGTTGAGTACAATCTTCTTTTTTTTTCTACTGACTCCTTGTTTGTTGACCAACAAACTTAGGTCTCCTCAATCCTAAAAAACAAAGCCTTGACCTTCCTACTCTATTCATCTTTACTTTCTCTTTCTTCCGTTTACTTCAAAGCTTAGTTAGTTCAACAAACATTTATTATATACCTCTTATTTACCATCATTGTGCTAAGTACTAGATAATGCAAAGATGAGCTTATAATTTTTTGAGGAGATATGACCTGTACACAGATAAATACATACAGTTCAGTAAAGGACACATTGAAGGTGTTTTAGGAAAATTTGAAAAGAGAACATGGATGGCTGGGAAGATTAGGGAAGATTTTATAGAGAAGTTTGAATAAACCTTGAAGGAAGAGAGAGATTTCTAAAGGCAGGAATGAGAAAAGAAGATATGCAGTCCTGGCATTTGCAAGAATACATGGATGTAGTAGGTGATGCAAAAATGGAAAGGATGTAAAGAGAAATAATGTAAAATAATACTAGAATCATAAGTAGGAGTTAGATTATGAGGCCCCTAATTGCCAAACTAAGGAATTGTTTGTTTCTTTCTATGAGCATTGGGGACTCATTTAAGTTTTTTGAGCAGGAGTGACCTGTTAAGCCCTTGAAAAAGTTATCTGTATCTAATGCCTCCTCTACATAATTTCCCACTATGTACATCACATTTTTCAGTCTGCATTTTGTCCTTGACACTCTACTAAAATTATTCTTTCAAAAGTTACAAATGACCTGCCAGTCATCACATCCAATGGCCTTTTTTCATTCTTTAACCTTATGTCAATTACTCCCTCCTATATAATTGTTTTATTCCTTTGACTTCACATATACCACACTGTCTTGATTTTCTTCCACTTTAATGATGCCTGGTTTCTTAGTCTCTTCCCAGTCCCTTAGTGTGGATATTTTTTAAGTGTCTTACTGTGCCCTCTTACTTTTCTCTCATTTAGCACTTTTATACTTTATACTCTTTCATTTAGCGATTTTATTCACTTTTTTTAAATTTAAATGCTTTATTAACTGCGGATTTACATCATTCGTTTCCGCCAGATTTTGAGTTACAAATTTTCTCCCCGTTTTTCCCCCACCCATCCCCCCAAAACAGCAATCCCGCAGGATATCCCCACCTCCAATCTGCTCTTTCCCATATTTTCTCCCATACCTGTTTCAACTTTTCCAGTGGATCTCTATGCCTCAGTGCCTGTATATCTTTTTTCTTAATTACATGTAAGATGGTATTAATAATAGTATATATATATATATATATATATACACACACACACACAGACATATATATATTTGAATATTTGATTTTAAAACTTTCAATTCCAGATTCATTCCCTTCCCCCCCCTGCCACCCACCCCCACTGGGGGGACAAGCAGTTCAGTATAGGTTGTACATGTGTGGCTAATGCAAAACAATAACATAGTAGATGTATTGTAAAAGACTGACTATTTTTCCCTCCCTCCTATCCCACCTCCCACTTCTTCTATTCTCTACTTTGATCCTGTCCCTTTTCAGAAGTGGGTGCTTCCAACTTCCCTCCCCTCCAGCCTGCCCTCCCTTCCATCATCACCCCTCACATCCCCTTCCCCCCCCTATTCTCCTGGAAGGTGAGATCCCCTATTTAGTGTGTATTTCCCTCCCTTCTCAAGCCAGATTCAATAGGAATAAGGTTGACCTATTCCCTTTTGCCTTCCTATTCTTCCCCGTCATTGTAACCATTTTCCCTTGCCTCTTCTGTATGAGATAGTTTGCCCCACTCTGTCTCTCCCCATCTCCTCTCATTATATTCCTCTCACCTCTTAATTTCACCTTTTAAGTATCATCCCTTCCTGTTAAATTGGTCCCGTGCCCTCTAACTATGTATACCTGTAAACGTTTATACACACATTCACATATGTATTCATATGCCCGCATACCCTCATATAAAGACATATATATATATATATATATATATATATATATATATATATATATATATATATATATATATATTTCTAATCCCTTCAACTACTGAGAAAAGTTTCATAGGTTACAATTATTGTTTTTCCATGTAGGAATGTTAATAGTTCAACTTTGGCCAGGTGGCTCAGCAAGCAAGAGCACCGGCTCCAGTGCTGGGATGACCCGGATCAAATCCAGGCCCAGACACTCAGCACCACACCCAGAAATAACAACTGGCCATGCAACCCTGAATAAGCCACTCAACCCCGATTGCTTCAAAAAAAAAATAGTTCAACTTTGATAAGTTCCTTATGATTTCTTTTCCCTGTTTACCTTCTCATGCTTCTCTTGCTTCTTGTATCTGAATGTCAAATTTTCTATTCAACTCTGGTTTTTTCAGCAAGAATGCTTGAAAGTCCTGTATTCCACTGAATGACCATATTTTCCCCTGAAACATGATACTCAGTTTTGCTGGGTAGGTGACTCTTGGTTTTAATCCCAGCTCCCTTGACCTCCGGAATATCACATTCCAGGCCCTTTGATCCCTCAGTGTAGAAGCTGCCAGATCCTGGGTTATCCTGATTGTGTTTCCACAATATTCAAATTGTTTCTTCCTGGCTGCTTGTAATATTCTCTCCTTAATCTGGGAATTCCGGAACCTGGCTATAATATTCCTAGGAGTTTTCTTTTTGGGATCTTTTTCAGGAGGTGATCGGTGGATTCTTTCAACCTCTATTTTGCCCTCTGGTTCTAAAACATCAGGGCAGTTTTCTTTGAGAACTTCCTGGAGGATGCTTTCCAGGCTCTTACTTTGGTCATGGCTCTCAGGCAGTCCAATAATTTTTAAATTATCTCTCCTGGATCTATTTTCCAGGTCAGTGGTTTTTCCCATGAGATATTTCACATTGCCTTCTATTCTTTCATTTGTTTGGATCTGTTTAACAGCATCTTGATTTCTCATAAAGTCATTAGCCTCCATTTTCTCCAATCTAATTCTGAAGCAATGATTCTCCTCAGTGAGCTTTTGAGATTCTTTTTCCATCTGGCAAATTCGACTTTTTAAGGCATTCTTCTCCTCATTGCCTTTTTGAGCCTCCTTTGCCATTTGAGTCAGTCTGTTTTTTAAGGTATTATTTTCTTCAGTCAGGCTGTTGACTCTCATTTCATAATTTTCTTGCATTGTTCTCATTTCTCTTCCCGATTTTTCCTCCAATTCTCTTATCTGCTTCTTAAGGTCCTCTATGGCCTGTAACCAGCTTGTATTTTCCTTTGAAGCTTTTGGTGCAGGAGTTCTGACTTCACTGTTTTCCTCCTGTTCCATGCCTTGCTCCTTCTTATCCCCAAAATAGGAGTGTAATGTTGGAATCTTCTGTCTGCTTTATTTCCTTTGCCTGCTCGTTTTGCCACTCAATGATTTGACTTTTGGGCTTTTTGCCACAGTAGGACTCTGCCACCAGACAGGGGAGTTTTCGTCCCAAACGCTGGGGTTTTCTCAGCTGCCAGAGGTATTAGATGGGTGCCCTCTCTGAGGTCTCCACATGCTCTGGCAAGCTGGACACACACCCCAGGACCTCCACCCTAGACTGCAATCCAGATCCAAGCAGGTTAAAGCAAGAGCGATGACCCCTCAGACTGGTGCTTGGTCCCCCTACACTCTGCAGGCCAGGAGCTGAAGCCACCACATGGGGCTGGCAGGCTGTGCTGGCGTCTCAGCAGTTTCTCGCCCCGGGTGTAAAAGCCACGCACTCCCACTTCCTGGGTCCCAAAGTCCAGACTGCACTGGCCTCTCACCTTGTCCTTCGCATCTATGTATTGATAAATCTGGAAACGGCCACAGCTGCTGATGATCTGGAGTCCCTCTGGCTGGTGGCTGGTCAGACCCACCCTGGGGCTAAAGCCTCCGCGTGGTGCTGGGCTCGGCTCCCAGAGTGCTGCACTGGCTGATTCCTGCTGGCCTGCCGGGCTGTTCTCAGCGGGAGGTTAGCTTCTCTGTGTCATTTTGTGGGTTCTGCAGCTCCAAAGTTTGTTTAGAGTCCCCTTTTTACATGGATTGGGTGGGTGGAAGCCGGAGCCGTGGGAAGGTCGTGCTTCTACTCCGCCATCTTGGCTCTGCCCCCCTATAGTCGATTTTATTCACTTTCATAGCTTCACTACCACCTCAATGTAGTTGAATACCAGAGTCTTTATTTCTAACCCTTACCTCTCTTTCTCTGATGAATCTAGCCCTGGATTTCCAACTGCCTTCAGTACATCTTCACCTAGATGTCTAATGGTTTACCACAAACTCATCATACTCTATCGTTGCTCTGATTGTGTCTCACTTTAAATCCCTTCTGGTATTCTTGCTATATATATATATTTTTAAAGCAATCGGGGTTAAGTAACTTGCTCAAGGTTACATGGCCAGGCATTTCTGGGTGTGGTGCTGAGTATCCGAGCCCGGATTTGATCCAGGTCACCCTGACACTGGAGCCAGTGCTCTTACTCACTGAGCCACCTGGCTGCCCCATCTCGCTATATTTTTAAATGTTTCATTCATACTTTTTTTCTTTCCTCTCGTACATCACTATTACTACTACAACATCTAATGTCCCCATCTCTACCCTTCCACAATCTCTGTCTCTCACCTTACACACAAATAAAAACCTTTTCTTCAAAACAAAAGTATGGTCAAACAAAAAAAAAATTTTTTTTTTGTAATGGTCATGTCTGGAAAAATATATATGTCTTATCACCTCTTTGGTAAGAAATGGGAGGTATACTTTATCGCAAGTCTTCTGGAGTTGTAATTGATAATTGAATAGTTCTTAAGCCTTTCAAAGTTTTGTTCCTTTACAGTGTTGTGGTCATTGTATAATTTGGTGTCCCATTTGCTTATTTTACTCTGCATCAGTTCATGCAAATCTTCCCTTGTTTGTTTGCAACCTTTTTATCTCACCTTACAGTAGGAGTCTAAGAATCATAGCTAACTACATCCTATAGCCTTATTTTAGTAGTGTTGTATCTCAGGACATGGAAAGGCCTTAGGAGAGGGAGAGAGACTGGGGAATGGCAGGTCTGTGGAGCAGTACACAACACTTGTCCATTAAGTTTATTGTCTTATACAGGCAAGGTTCGTGGTACCCCCAAAACAATTACAATAGTAACATTAAAGATCACTGATCATAGATCACCACAATAGATGTAATAACAATAAAGAAAAGTTTGTAATGTTGTGAGAATTACCAAATTGTGACATAGACATGATGTGAGACATGCTATTAGAAAAATAGCACCAACAGACTTGCTTAACACAGGGTTGCCACAAGCTTTCACTTTGTAGAAAACACAGCATCTGGGAAACTCAGTAAAGTGAAGCACAATAAAATGAGGTATTCCTTTATATGATAAAATAAGATTCTAGAAGACTTAGTGAAGGGACCATTAGAGTGGTAGATAGAATCAGAGATGTATTATGAGAGCATGGGATAGGGAATATATGTATAGTGCTTTGTAAGTAACTCGAATTCTACATAAAGTAAGCTAATCTTATTTCCATGTAGTTCAGGATCATAGAGATTTGGGAAGTAGCTGAAGGAGATATGTAGTGAAAAGGAGAACTGCTTAAGTAGGGACAGTTTAATCAATGAGCTAATATAATAGCATTTTCTTTGTTAATTTCTTTTTACTCTTAAATAAAGTGTCTTAAAATTTTTCTTTGATTTTTGTATAAAAGTTTTATTTTTTTTCCTCTTCTTGTTTTTAAACAATAAAGAGTAGAAGTTTGGTAAATTATTCGCTCCTTTTTTTTTTTAAACAGGCCAAAGATAAGTTGACAAGAGATATAAAGTAATTTTTAAATGCTTTGCTATTAGAGAAAAATTCTATGTAATGCAGTTCTTTTTATTTAAAAATATAGGAGACATTTTTTATATAACTAATTTTTTTGTTTGTTTGTTTTTCTTTTCTTTCTCATTTAGTGTCTTTTTCCTTGGAGCCATCCTTGTAATAGCAGCTACTTTCCTATATGGCTATGATCCCAAACCTGCAGGAAATCCTACTAAGGCCTAGTTATTTTCTGAAACTTGATTTCTCAGGATTGTCCAAGCATTAAGATACTCAGACATCATTCACACATGGAGGATGTCAACATAAATTCTGTGAGAGATCATCAGACTGAGTCTGATCATGATTGTTTAAATGATTTGAAGTCACAGAGGTTTAGAAACTGTAAGAAGTTTCTTATAGGTGGAAGTGAACTATCTAGTGCATCCAAAAGTAAAAACTTGAAAAAAAAAAACATTTCCAGTGACTAAAATCAGGAATGTTTACAACTTGAACTCTGAAGTTAACAAAAAAAGGTTTTTACAATTTTGATTGCTGCAGAAATGTCCTATGCACTCTTTGCAAGAGCACATGACAACATGTCAGATATAAATTTTTGCAAATCAAATCTATTTAATCTTAGTAAATGTTTTTAATTTGCTATTTGTGTATAGGTAGAATACATTGAATAGAATTAATTATTCTGTAATTAAGACTATAATTAGCTATTTCTTATTAAAGCTGTGAAGAAATGAAGTATGATTTGAAAAAAATTTTCACATGCCCAAGATTTTTATATTTATAAAGAGATTACTAAATAAATCTGAATTCTGTTATTTGTTAAGCTCTATAAAAATGATAATATTGTGGTTCTGATTTAACATAAGATGGGGAATATGTATGTGTAAGGTTCTCTGTTTAGTGGTTTGTATAACCAAATGTAAGCTACAGATGGAGTTTGAGTCTGGGTTTCTTTTACTTTTTCTTATAAATTGGATCCTTAATATTACTTTAAATTTTATTTGTGTGTGATTCAGTTTCCTTTAATGTTATTAAATATAACCTAAGATAAAGTAAATACTTAAAATATGTAATGGTTTATAAAAATATAATTGTCTATATGTACCTTATTTGGAGTCATTATGGACTATCATGTATATATTCTACCTTATTACAGTTTTAAATGGATGTTTTACTCAATCTATAAGAGCTTCTTTAAAGCTGTAACAGTAAAGATATTTTTAGTTTAAATATCAATAAGTTGACATAAAAATAACTTTTAGAACCATTTTAGATAGCCATTATATTGTTTGAAGTGGTATAATAAGTTTAAATTCAGGGTTCCCAAACAAAATTTTGTAAGCCCACCACCTACAGAAGTGCCCTTTCTATGTACTTGGTTGAAGGGGATATTACTTTTATAAGGCTCTAAGCACTGCATGGGGCTGCTTGGTCAGAAGCTATTATTTGTTTCTTTGTGTGTATATTTATGTGAATGTATGTGTATGTATACATACACACATGTATACACATACACAGACACATATAAAACTTTTTTTGTATATTAAAATATTGTGTCTATGTGTGCATATATGTTTTTATATATATTTGTGTACATACACAAATGCACCTGATTTAAAATAACACCATTTCTATGATATGTTCTTTTGAACATTGAAGTAGAATATTTTGTTATAAGCCATTTGATAATTTTTAATGAGGTTGAGAGTCCTAAATGATTAATTAAAAACTTTCTAAAATTATCATGTTATGTTAATTTAATTGTGAACAAGAATAGTATTAATATTCTAACTTGTTCTCTGTATAATATACTTCAAAACAACATATAAAATTACAGTGTTTATTTTTAAAATTTGGATAAATAACTAAAAAATTCATTTTAGTAGCCACCTGTTCTGGGTACAGTTAAAAACAATAAGATTCAAAAGTTTTTTGCTTAAAATTATGGTATTATTACTGCATTAAGGCTACCACTGAGTCAGCCTACTATCAGATTTCTTTGAAAATACTTAGAATCCTCCTGTGCCCATAAATCAGGAGTCCACTCCTACCTCTTCTGTCCAAGGTTTCAATTCTGTGCAAACGTGTTCAGTTACAAAACACTTGGAATCTTTGTAGTAGGTATTGCAAGCTGGCCCTTGTTGGCCAGAATTCTGGGTACACGTAGCTTTTACTAGCCTCCTTTGAGAGTTGTTAAAATGTTAATAGTTTGGGGTATATTCTTACTGTGCTACAAAATTCTGGCCTAATTGAAATTAAAATCCTTGGGTTACAAATGAACTTTAATGCACAAAATTCTAGGACCAAGTTTACTTCTCAAATATTGGCTAAGTATCTACAGTAATTCTGTATACTTTCTTACTGTGTATACTCTTGATACTGTGTCGCCTGTCTCTTAGTGCTTTGAAGAGTAATACAAAAAAGTATTGGTATGTGGTTAATGTAATGGCATGCTCCCAGTAACTAAAAAGTTAAAAGTAATCAAGTATTCAAGCAAGTATATCAGAACAGGATAGTTTCACGAAATAAGCAAATACTATTTTTTTGAGCAGTATAGTATAGCAGAAAGAATGAGGAGACCTGAGTTCTGATCCACCTATGCCACTAATTTACTTTATGACCTTGGGCAAATCAGTTCTCTAGGCATTGGCTTTTTTATCTGTCAAATGAGAGGGTTGGACTAGGAGGTTCTTTCCAGCTCTAATATTCTGTGATCAGTGACATTTATTTTCAAAATTAACTGTTCTTTGGACAGGGAATTTATATTTTACATTTCTAGTAATTAAGAAAATGTTTATTTTTGGATATTGTAGTTATTAATGTATAATTTGTGTCCACAGAGAAATATAATAGAATGTAAAATTTGAAAAGGACTACTGGCGTTATAAATTGACTTTTACCAATAGCTAATGATGACATTTTCATGACATTGTTTTTTGAATCAGTTGACAGTTTTACCTCCAAAGTCTTGTCTATTAACCATGTAATTAAAAAATTAATTCCATTACTGATTTAGGATTTTAATACCTAAATAATTCCAGCATTTAAAAAATTTAGACTTTTTTCACCTCTCTCAACTGCTTTATTCACTGAAAATAAGCCATTTTGTAGGAAACATGCCAATAGCTAGCGCTGTGATAAATTAAGTCTGTCGCATCCAGTTTGACTCTGGATGAAAAGTTTTAATATAAAGAGTGGATTTGCCAACAGAACAGTAATAAATTGAACTATTTTAGGAGTACCATAGGTGTGAATTCTTGAACATTTCTTTTAAGTTAAAACCTGTATCAGCAAGAGGGATGAGCGGTGCTTTGCATTTCTAGTTATTCTCAGTGGGGTAAAACTTGAAAGCCAGCTTATGATCTGGACAAAAACATAGGGAAAAAGAATCTGTAAGTCAGAATCTGCCCCTACAGATTTCAGGAATTGTGCTGTAGTAGGATATGGTTCTTACTACATTATCTTTGTGAACTGACAAACCTTTCAGACAAAGTAGTTTTCTAGACTTTAAAAAATGTATTTGCTTCCAATAAAGGTATTGTTTTTGAGAAACAGGGTTTATTTTTGCCTTCACATGATCTTTTAATTGTCATGACAGTATTTATTTACATCATGAATGTGTGCTTTTCAATAGAAAAGCCTTCTAGAAGTTGTTCATATTATGTTTGTAAGTCACCTTAAGAACCTCCAAAATGTAGCATATTTAATAATAAATATAGGACCAAAAGAAGCACCTTTTACAAATTATGGTCCTATGTGCCTTGCTTACCAAATAAATACCTGACTTTTGGAGGTTATTACTGTAATTCAAAATTATGAATATATGAAAATATCAGGAATTTTTAAAAGTTATTTCTCAGTTGATTTTTTTTTAAAGTTCTGTATCTACAAGTATTTATCAAATCTATTTTATGATACAGGAAATTAAGTGTGCCGTGCAAGTAATTGATAACCAATATGTGTTTGAGTAAAGTGCAACACTATTATTCGTTATTGAGCATTTTGAAACTTGAAAAAATGGAGTACAAACCAGATTACTGTTATAGTTCCTTGTTTTTAAATAACATTTTACTGCATTTTTTGTTCTTCACGATTTGAATCTTGTTGTGTCTCCATGTTTTATTTGCTTAGATAACTTTTGGTTTGGGGAACAATATGTAATTTTGTATATTTAAACTTTTGTGGACAAAATTCAAAAATTGTATAATCAGTCTTGTTTATGTCATGTTTTTGATTGAGAAATATTTCAGATTTTTTCAATATCTAATTACCACATATTGCTTAATGAGTTTTATTGGAATGTAGGCATAATTTTATTACTGGAATTAATTGTGACTCTGTTCAGCAGTATCTATGAATCTGAATGTGAATTAAATTATTCTCTTTTAATACCAGTGATAAATTACTGGTCATCCATGTTATTCTAGTCATTATCACCACTAGCTCACATATGAAACTATATGTTGCTTCATGTGCTCTAGCTCCCATTTAAGTTATTGTGAATTTCTCTACTTGTATGTAGAATGACAAAAAACTTAAGTTTTTTATGAGATGCATATCAGTCACCTAGAAGGAAAATTAATCACATTAAGCAACTGAAATTATGTGTTCTATTTTCTTTACTATTTGCTTATAATCTATTTCATGTATTTTCACTGGTGCAATTCAAGAATCATTTAATAGATTCCTAAATGTTGAAGATTTTAAGAGTTATTGATAATATGTTCACAGGATTCATATTTACATTTATAAAATTGATGTTATCTGAGATAAATCGCTTAAATTGTAAAAATATTTTAAAGAATTAGCTTTGTTTTTTAATATAAATTTCATTTGGTTTCTCTAATGAAAAACCAAATTATAAAATATCATAAGTATTACTTTTCCCTTGCTTTTAAATAGCATTTTACAGTAGTATTCCATTATTCCAGTATTGTTAATGCCAGTTTGTAAATGTAAATATAGTAGGTAAATTAACTGCTGTCCTTCAACAAAACACTGACTGGCAAATGGTATCTGCATTATCATACCAGTTTTTAATATAGCCCTTGAAAATGAACTGAAATCACATTCCAGCACTGTTAAGGCACAGAGAAGAAAATATCACCCCGAAAATATGCCTTGAATTTCCCTAAATTCAGGTTGTCATTTTGTTATAGTATCTATAGGCTTTTAAATTCTTTCCCCTTAATTAGGACAGTACAGATCAAACCTATTATCATTTATTAGTGGTTTTAAAACTGTACAGTGAAATAAGCATTAAAAATTTTGTTAAATAATTCTGAGCCCAGAATCTAAGAACTTTAAAAATACAAATTTTGATCATTGCTGACAACAGAACCTATGAAGTATTGCTATTTAGCTTTCTGGTAGTAAGTACTACTAATGCTTTTAAAAATGATTTGGCCGGTTTAAATAATTATTTTGCTAAATTTAGTCAGAAGCCTTGATCTGACCTTGAACTTTTACACACACACACACACACACACACAAAATTGTTGTTTAATTCTGCAAATGATCACCCTTTACTCTTTAATAACATTAATGGGATAAATTGGTACATGACATATATTTGTTCAGTTCATTCTAGCTTCACTAGTCATTGATGTTTTATTAGTGTATATTTTTTCCCTATGGATAATTAAGCCAAAGTTAAACCTAGATATGCCATTTTAAGTTAAAATATACTGAGTGACATTTTTTAGATTTCCCTAAGTACTATCCTTTGAAGTTCTTTTCTGTGGTATATGCTGCAGGGGCCATTGGTCTGCATGTTTGAATCCTGAGGAAACTGGAAAACTTAAAGATTCCCAGAACTACCTTCAAGGTACTGTACCAGAACAAGCCTAGATTTCTGTTCTACTGTGGTAGAATCTCTGTTATTTGAGTTCTTGAAACAAAAGTCAGATGACCATATGTTGGATATGTGGTATAGGCTTTTTTTTTTTTCAGAATATGGATTAGATTGGCTGGCAGCTGAGTTAACTTCCAAATCTTAAGATTATAAAATTTTATAATTCTCAGGAATGCTATTAAGTTCAGGGTTCATACCACATGATTACTGTCCAGTTAAGCCATTCCCCAGCTCTCATATATAAACTTTTTAACTATTGATAGCTATATATCCTCATCTAAGTCTTCAATAAAACTTAAATAGCAGTTCTGACTACAGATCTCTAGCATACTTCTTTGTTAATTCATTCATTTCTAAATTTACTGATTTATCTCAGATCTTTCCATTTTATCCACAAGGTTTTCATGAAAAATTGCCAGAACCTTTGCTGAAATCCAGATCTACAGCATCCTCCTGATCAATAGCAGTCAAAAAAGGAGATGAGGTTAGTCTGACATTATATGTTCTTGCTGTAGCACTTATATTTCCTTGTGATAACCGTTCGCCATTCTGAATGCTCAAGCTCTCCCTTTAATAATAATATTTGTACCAGGTTTGTTTTTGAAGAAAGATACTTTGGGGTTGCATTATTGTAGTCAGTCCAAAATAAAAGATGTGATAATGTTACCTTTGTCAGACTACAATTGTAGTATTGTATTCAATTAGCCACCTTTTGGAAAGGTCATTGACCAACTGGAAGGTGATCAGAGGAATACAAGGGCAGTACACAGTGCCTAACACGTAAAAATTACTCACATTTTTGTAGTATTTAAAAGGTGTATGAAGTGCTTCTTTTTCAACAACTTTGACTAGTAGGTAGAGCCATTAGTATTATACTCATTTTCTAGATGAGAATATTGAGGCTCAGAGGTTTGGGTTGGAACCGTAGGTAATCCACAGCAAGAATTAAACTCATATCTCCCAACTCTAGGTCTAGCATTCTTTCCACTCTACCTTCCAAATCTTTATTAGGCACATAATAGATAATGGTAGAATGAACAGATGAATGCAAATCAGATACCAAAAGAGTAAAGACCCCAGTTACTGAAGCAACAGGAACCATATTGTGTTTCTGCCATATGAACGTTTAGTCTCTTAGTTCTGCTCTAAAACTCTTCCATAGAATAAATTCTCTGTGGAGCAGAGCTGTGAAGCTCAAAACTACATATAGAACCTGAATCTTAAAGCGCTAAAAAGTACTGCCCTCCAGGATCCCTACAGCTCTGAAAGGCCAGAGGTTAGACTCCCTCTTAACCTAAGCTTATATATCCTTAAGGAAACCGAAATTTCCTTCTAAAATCCTCTTACAAAAATTGTTATGTTCAGCTTCAAATTAATGGATAGGTTAAGAAATACCACATAGTTCATTTCTTTTTTATCTCTATGGGAATGCAAGACATGGTCTTCTCCTTTTTTTAAAAAATAATTTATTTACTTTTACTTTACAACATTCAGTTCCACAATCCCTTGAGTTCCAAATTTCCTCTCCTTCCCCTCCTTCCCCCTCCCCACTATGGCAGCATGTAATCCAATATAGATTCTAAAAATGCCTTCACATTAAATGTTAGTCAAGTTGTACAGGAGAAATATAACCAATGGAATGAACAACGAGAAAGAAGAAACAAAACAAAACAAAAAAGAGAGAGCAAGTAGTTTGCTTCAGTCTCCATTCAGACTCTATAGTTCTTTTTCCAGATGTGGATATCCCTTTCCATCATGAGTCTTTTGGAGTTGTCTTATAGTGTTGCATTGCTGAGAGGAGCCCAGATCTATCAGTTATCACAGATATGATGTACCTGTAATTGTGTACAGAGTTCTGGTTCTGCTTTCCTTACTCAGTATCAGTTTATATGTCTCTCCAGGTTATTATGAAGTCTGTCTGCTCCTCATTTCTTACAGCACAGTAGTATTCCATTACATTCATATACCACAATTTGTTTAGCCATTCCCCAATTGATGGGCATCCCCTTGATTTCCAATTCTTTGCCACCACAAAAAGAGCTGTTATAAATATTTTTTGTACATATGGGATCTCTTCTCACTTCTATGATCTCTTTGGGATACAGCCTTAGAAGTGGTATTGTTGGGTCAAAGAATATGCACAGTTTTATAGCCCTTTCAGCAAAGTTCCAAATTGCTCTCCAGAATGGTTGGATTAGTTCACAACTCCACCAACAATGCATTAGTGTTCCAATTTTCCCACATCCTCTCCATCATTTTCCTGTTTTCTCATGTTAGCCAATCTAACTGGTGAGATGTGATACATCAGAGTTGTTTTGATTTGCATTTCTCTAATCAATAGTGATTGAGTTTTTTCATATGCTTATAGATATCTTCAATTTTTTCCTCTGAAAACTGCCTTTTCATACCCTTTGACCATTTATCAATTGGGGAATGACTTGTATTCTTATAAATTTGACTCAGTTCTCTGTGTATTTTAGAAATGAGAGACATGGCCTTCTCCTTGAAGATGATTCTCAGTTCTGTATATTCCAACCCTCATTTCTCTGGTGCTTTTGTTCCACATCACCAACTGTTTATTGGCTATTTCCCTTCTGGGTATCCCATAGACTTCTCAAATTCAACATGTCCTAAAAAGAACTCATTGTTTTTCCCTCTTAAACACACTCTTCTTCCTAAATTTCCTATTTGTGTCAAGGATACCACCACCCTTTCAGTTACCCTGCTTTGCAACCTTGAATCATGTTTGTCTTCAATCTCCTTCTCTCCCCTCATTCTCCCACATATGGTCAGTTGTCTTCCCATTATCTTTCATCTCAGTCCCCTTCTATTTTTTCCACACAGTGTTCTAGTTCGGGTCTTTTCATTGTCTCTGGTATAGACCATTAAAATAATTGTTCTTCCTGCCTCTATTCTCTTCCCACTCTCATCCATCTTCCACATAGTTGTCAAAGTGATGTTCCTAAAACACAAGTCCTTCATTGTGTTAGTTCCCTGTGTGTGAAACTTTAATGATTCCTTATTGCCTCTTGGATAAAATACAGACTTCTCTATTTGGTATTTAAAGCCCTTCCCAGTCTGCTTCCAGCCTACCTTACCAAGCTTCTATTACATATTAGTCTCCTTCACATTTTCTGTATTCTCACCTAATTGAGCTAATTGCTATTCCTCATACATAATCCATCTTCTTTATGTTTGTACAGTCTAGCTCATTGTCTAGGATTCACTCCCTCTCCCCTGTTCCATAATCATTAAAAAAAAAAAAAGTTAAACACCTGTGTGTTAGGCACTGGGGATACAAATGTAATGAATGAAACAATCCATACTTGCAGGGAGCTTACTTTCTAATGGGAGGTACAAGTGTATATATATATGTATATACACACATATGTATGGAATAAATATAGGGTGTCTCAAAAGTCTTGTGGAACACCCTATGTAAAGAGGATAAATATACATATATAAGAAGTAGTTAAATACAAAGATTTTTGGAGGGGAGGGCACAAGCAATTGGCAAGGGTAAGAGGGGATGAAGAAAAACTTCATGAAAAAATTGTGCTTGAGCAGCTTCTTGAATGAAGGGATTCTGTGAGGTTGAGGTGAAGAGGGAGTGCATTCCATGCATGGGAGATGGAGTGTTTTGTGTGAAGAAGAGAGAGTCCATTTTGTCTGAATTACATTGTGTGGTAGGTGGGAGTAATATACATTTAGGCTAGAAAGTTAGGTTGGGACAAATTTCTGAAAGGCTTTCCTATTTAAATCACTATCTCCCTTCAAGTCTTAGCTCAAAGGTCAACTCCTACATGAGGCCTTTCCTGATCTCTCCCATGACTTTATAATATTCCTGTACAGATTTACCCTTCCCCAATACAGAGTAAGCTCCTTGACGGTAGGAACTATTTTGATTTTTGCCTTTGTTTCCTCAGCATTTAGCACACTCTTTGGTACATAATAGGCACAATATATGCTTGTTAATTGATTAATACTTTTTAATTAATTCTCAGACACTATTCTGTGTGACTTAACCTTTAATCACCATCTTATAAACTGTCTGTTTCAGATAGACATTTCCCCATGTAATATTGGATAGTTTAAAGTGACCACAGTTATTCATTTCATTTAGTCAATCTTGCCTTTTTAAAATTCTGACAGTAAGCTGTTACGGAAATTTCTTTTTCCCCAAAAAAACTATGCCAGCTGCCAATATCAAAGGCTGGTAAAATTAGTCCATAAGACCAGAGAATCTAGAACCTAATCCTGGAACACCTTCTATATTACATTTTATTTTACTTCCTGTATTTTAAACTATACTGGAATTTTCTTGGGCGTAATCTTAATATAAAAGCTTCAGAAACAATAGAAAAATTACTGTTCTTCAAGGGTAAATTGTATTTTTTCTTAATGACTTGTATTTCTGAAGTTCTAAAATTGTTTTGAGCAAGGGTAGCATTGTTAGAATAAGGTATAGCTTCTTGGAACGCCTATTTCAGGGTATAACATTTATTTGGAATGTTTAACTTTATTAAGTTTACATCATTTCCCACTTACTCTTTTCACCAGTCTTTGATAATGAGAAAGTCCTTCCCAAGGGCATCCCTCTGTGCAGTTGATCTGCTCTCCCCCTCTCCTCCCCATCATCTTCATCATATTCCCCCTCTCTCTAATCTTCAACTTCTTCCTAGTAACAGTTGCCTATTGATATTTTAAACTGAATGTCTCCAGAGACATCTCTAGACATATGTCTAAGAATGAGCTTGTTATCTTTCCTCCAATCCCTCCTCTCTTCTACATTTTTCTATGTCTTTGATAAAATAAAGGCACCATTATCCTCAGTCACCCAGGCTTGAAACCTCAATGTCCTCTAATCCCCTCTTTCCCTCACCCTTTTTATCCAATCAGTTAACAGATTTAATATTTCTACTGTCACATCTTATCTCCATTCTAGTTCAGGCCCCCATCACCTATCACCTGTTATTGCAGTGGCCTTCTAACTGGTCTCATATTTGTCCTTTTCTCTCCGTTCACACAGCCACCACCCTAGTTCAGGCCTTTGTTACTTCTTGCCTAGACTGTTACAATACAGTTATCCCTTCCACATTGCAGGGTTTAGTGGCATGGTACCCCCAGGATTTAGAAAACCAATGTAAATTTTTTAACCCTCCCTTCATACCAGAGAAGTCTGAATTATTATGGTATCAAAAGATAAAATATGTTGATATTATATAATATTATACATCTATTTTATGCATTTCTGAGTTTCTTTTTTTAACGTATTTTAATTTAATATTTTATTTTTCCTTAGTTACATGTAAAAACAATTTTTGACATTTGTTTTCAAAACTTTAAGTTCCAAATTCTTTCTCCTTCCTCTCCTTCCCCAAGAGAAGGCAAGCAATTTGATAAAGATTATACATGTGTAATCATGCAAAACATTTCCACAATAGTCATGTTGTGAAAGAAAACAGACAAAAAAAATAACTCAAGAAAAATAAAGTAAAAAGAAGTATGCTTCAGTCTGTATTCAGACAGTTTTTTGTCTGGGGATGGATAGCATTCTTCACCATAAAACAAGACCTTTAGAGTTGTGTTGGATGATTGTATTGCTTCGAATAGCTAAGTCATTCACAGCTGATCATCATTTCTGAGTTTCTAAACTCTGTGTCATCTGTTGGCCTTCACATGTTGTCTGCAGCTTCTGTAAAACTACCCAAAATTTCCCATTTAATTTCTTATGCTGATTCACAATATATGGAAACCAGAGTAGGGAAGTGATAACTGTAATATTCCAATTGATTTTCCTGCTTCATGTCTCCCTACTCCTATCCATCCTCTCTTCCACTGCCAAAATAGTTTTCTTAAAGTATAGGTCTATAAATACTCAATAAAATTGAGTGCCTCTCCAATAACTGTAGTATTGAATATCTGTTTTGGTATTCAGAGTTCTCACAATCTGGCCCCTTCTTTACTTTCCAGTATTCTTACACATTATTCCCCTTCACATATTTCATTCATTTATTTATTTATTTTTTAAGCAATCGGGGTTAAGTAACTTGCTCAAGGTTACACGGCCAGTTATTTCTGGGTGTGGTGCTGAGTATCTGAGCCCGGATTTGATCCAGGTCATCCCGACACTGGAGCCGGTGCTCTTACTCACTGAGCTACCTGGCTGCCCCTAAGCAATTGGGGTTAAATAACTTGCTCAAGGTTACACAGCCAGGTGTTTCTGGGTGGGTGCTAAGTGTCTGAGCCCAGGATTCGATCTTCAGGTCTTCTCAACACTGGAGCTGGTGCTCTTACTCGCTGTGCTACCTGGCTGCCCCTTTCACATACTTTAGAATACAGTCACATGGGCCTACTTGCTGTTGTTCACACACAGTGTTCCATCTCCCATTTCCCTGCTTTTGCACTGGTTATCCTCCATGCCTGGAATGTCCTTCCACTTCCCCTTCAGCTTTCTAAAATTGCTGATTTCCTTCAACATTCACCTCAAGCACCACCTTCTTCAAGAGGTTTTCCCCTCTACAATTTCCTTGTACTCTATGTATCTTTTTATATATCTATGTGTATGCTATTTACTGCATTAAATTACAGGCTCTCTGAGCTCTAAAAGGGCCTTTCCTTTTTCTTTGTATCCCCAGTACTTAACACAGTGCTAGGCAATAAGCATTTATTAGGCAACAAATATTTATTATGTAATTACTATGTGCTTGGAACTATCCTAAGTGTTGGGGATATAGATAAAAGCAAAAAGACAGGCCCTACCCTCAAGGGGTTTTCAGTATTATGGGGGAAGGCAACACATGAAAAAGCAGGTAGAAAGCAGGGTTTGGTTGGGGGAGGAATGAAGGCAGGATGAATGGTATTGTAGTCTGAAACGTCAGAAGCACAGCAAGGATATGAATGAATGGGGGCCTCAAGAGGAACTCATCAATGGGGGAAGAGGGCTGGCATAGCAGAGGGTATTCCTGGGTAAATAAGCCTGAGGGACTAATATAGATATTCTAGGGTGGACCTGCAGTTAAAGATATGGTGTTGCTGTACAGAAATGAGAAGCACCACAGCCACATAGTAAGCATTGGCTCATGAGATTATAAACCTAGACTAAATGCTTGTTGATTCATCTGCCAGGGACTTTATATGTGATCTTGGGCAAGTTATTTAATTTCCCTTGGTCACAATACCCAGGGAAATGATTCAGTCAAGAAACAAATATTTATTAGATGGCACAGTTAATAGAGCATCAGACTTGGAGTCAGGAAGACAGTTAACGTATGGCATCAGACCTAGCTGTTTGACCCTGAGCAAGTTATTTAACTTCTTTGTTTCCTCTTCTATAAAATGGGGATAATAGTAGTACCTACGTCCCAGGGCTGCTATGAGGATCAAATGAGATAGTTAGAAAGTGTTTGGGCACCGTGCTTGGTACACTATGTAAATGTGAGCTATTATTCATCATGATTGTGATCATTTACTTTTGTTATGCCAGGCATGGTATCTATGTTTTTGATGCTCAGTTCCCTCTGAAAAGAGAAAGCCACCTGGCTCTATTATACCCTGTATAAAACAGATGCAATATATTTTTCTTCTTATTACTACTGTTATTAATAACATTCTAACTGAAACTATTCACTAATTGTTAATGTTCTCAAAGTATTTGTTAATACCACTTATAAATCTTATAAGGAGGTGAGAGGATGGGATAAGGGGATGGAAGAGAATGATTCAGGAGTAAAATCCAGCATAAACTACTTTGCCTTTAGACCATTTTATTTATACTTCATTTGATCTATGATATTGATGTGGGGGCCTTTCTCCAGTGGTCCACATTTGCAGCTCATTATTCTGTGTGCCTCTTCTTCATCTGCTTGTGAATCTTCCATAAGTGTGTCCATCAGGCATTTTGGAGGTCTTTCTCTAGGTCTTATTACCTGCAGTGGGTGCCAGTGCAAAACTCAAGATGTCAATCTGTAATCCCTTGCTCTTTCTACATGTGTAGTTCACCCAATTTTCTGATCATACATACAGATAGTATCTATTTTACTACTTCTTGGTACAAGTCATTGTTGTACAAGACATGGCACAACCTAAGCAAACCTGGGTTTGAATCTTGAGTGTGTTGCTTATTCTTGTGTAATTTTTCTCTCTAGGCTTCAGTTTCCTTATATGTAAAATGAAGGAATTGAACTAGATGACCTTTGAGATCCTTTTCAGTTCCAAGTCATTGATCCTGTGATTGTTTTATGTGAGAATCTTTTTTAAAAGTAAGTATTTATTAATCCCAAAGCTTTGGTAGCTTAAAACTGCACTGTGACTTTTGGGATACTCAGTTTGTAATTTAAGTGATATTTTAAAACATTATATATCATTTACATTTCCTTTGACAATGGAAACATGTCTCTGTAAGCACATGAACAAAAGAAAAAGGAAGGTCAATACTCCCCCCCCCAAGAGATTATAAGTGTACACGATCTGTTGTTTACCAGTTATTAAAACCAACAAAGCTATTTGCATATTGATGTTAATTCATAACCATGTTGTCTGCTTTTTTTCATGACTTTTTTAAACCTTTTTAAGGTTTTTGACTTGGATTTATTGCTCCTATTGTTGCCCTTAATTTGTTGTTATAAGTGACATTTAAAATAAATTGTTTGCCAAACAAAGACAAAGGTTATTTTTGTGGTGCAGTTGTAGGGCATGGGATTCTTGTCATTAAACTAATATAAGTTACAAAGAGACAATGGGATATGGTGGAAAGAATACTGGATCTTCTGCTAGAATGTCTGAATTTGAATCTTGGCTCTGCTTCTCACTACCTATTGGTTGGTTAAATCACTTAATCTTTCTGGCCTCAGTTTTTTTAATCTGTAAAATAAGGATCTTGAAGACCTATTCTAGGTCTAAATATAATTCTGGCTCACATTGTAACTTTAGCTTTTATAAGCTACTAGTTTTAGATTGACATTTAGTTTTTCCATAGGGATATAAGAATTAATTTGATTTATCAAATCTTACTTAACTTTTAAAACTTGTTATAAGGAAATTTAATATTAACATTCGCCATCCTGAACCAGCTGAACTCTTAAATAGTTGAAACATTTATAAAGGATTGGACTTCACTGAACAAATATAAGAAAATGTGTTAGATTTTCAAATGACCAAAAAATTTGACTAAGATTTAAGTATTATCTTTTGTATTGTTTACACATCTTGCACAATTGGTATTCTGTCCTCTATAAAGGACTTGCATAACAAAGCTACTTCTGTGTTTTACAAAAAATCCATAGAAACGGTACTTTGATCTTGTTGTAATTTACTCTTAGACTTGTTCTCCACAGAAAGTCATTATTTCTATAACAATCTTTCTGCTGTACAATGAATGAATTTTATTTTGTATTGTTTGGTTGTAGGGGGAGAAGAGAACTCAGTGGAGCTTTTAGCTCTATAGTTTTCTGAATCACAAAATCTCAGAGTTAGAAGGTACTTCAGAGGTTACCTAAGTTAGCCCAAACTACTTCTGAACAAGAATCCCTTACACAGTAATCTTGGCAAAGGCATCATTTAACCTTAACTTGAACACCACCAGGAAGTAGAGAATTCATCACTTCCTAAGGTAGGCCATTCAAGTTTGGGAAAACTCTAATTGGTAGGAAGTTTTTTCTTATAAGGTTTCCCCTTAAGAAAGATTTTCAAGCAGAGGCTGAATTTAAATTGGTGATGTTGGATCCAGTATTCTTGTTCTGGTATAAGTTGGACTATATGGCCTTTGAACTGACTTACGAGTCTATGATTTGGGACTACTTCATTCTATTTATAATGTAATTTAAAAATAAGTTGCAATTCTTTGCATATTATATATGCAAAATCGAAATTCAGACAATTCCACCGTGTATTTTTTTCTTCAGTTATGATTCTCTCTACCCTATACTATCTTGACACCTGCCCAGGACAACTAGTTTGTAGAATTATTTTGGGTTTTTTTGTTTTGCTGTTGGGATTGTAAGGGTTTCATCTTTTCTGTATATATTGATCAGGCCATTTAAAATTATTAGTTGGACCCTTTCTGTCAGTTTAGTTGTACAGAGGGAACACCGCTATAAAAATAAACATCTTGTTTTGAAAATCTTACCCTGGTATATAAACACCTAGATTTTAAACCCTTCTTTTTCTTTTTTTTTTTTTTTAAAGCAATTGGGGTTAAGTAACTTGCTCAAGCTTACACGGCCAGGTTACACTGGCTGGATGCTAAGTGTCTGAGCCCGGATTCAATCCCCCAGGTTATCCTGACACTGGGGCCGGTGCTCTTACTCGCTGTGCTACCTGGCCGCCCCTAAACCCTTCTTTCTTAATGATACAGTTGTAAGAAACCTTAGAGATTATCAAGTACAACCAATTTCTGAAAAGAAAACCTTTCTGCTGATGAATGGTCATCCAACCCTTGCCTGAAAATTTCTTTTGAGGGGGATCCTACCTTCCCCTAAAATAGTTCATACCAATTTTGGACATCTGTAATTGTTTTTTATTTCAGTCTCAAATTTGATTCTCTTCTTCCACCCTTTGCTATTAGTTTAACCTAATAAAGCCCAGCAGAACAAGTCTAAGTCTTGTACTTTTCAAACACTTGAAAATGGCTATCATGTCTACACTAAGTTTTCTCTTTTGCATGCTAAACAATTGCAGTTCCTTTAATTGATTATTATATGGCATGGTCTCCCATCCTATTATCATACTGGTTGCTTTCTCTGAAGGGCCTTCAGGTTGTCATTATCTTTCCCTAAAGGTAGCACCAAACACAATACTCCAGCTGTAGTATGACCAAGGTAGAATAAAGCAGAACTTTTATCTCCCTTATTCTGGATACACTGTTAATAAAACCTAAAATAGCACTAGATTTTGTTGCTTCCATGTCATACTATTGACTTTATATTAAATGTGCTTTTCTCAAAAATTCACAGATTATTTTCATATGAACTATTGTCTAAACAGATCTCCCATATCATACACTTGTGAATTTTTTTTTTCCTAAACAAACTGTGGGATTTGTCTCATTTGGCATTTTGTCTCAGTAACTTGCTCTGTTATTCTTGTTGGGATCCTTCTGGATCCTTACTTTGTGGTCTACTATACTAGCTATCACTAACCACATTGTGAAAAATGTGAAAGAAAATATGCTTCAATCTGTATTCAGAATTCAACTGTTCTCTCTCTCTGGAGATAGCATTTTTCATTACGAGTGAATTCTTTGGAATTATCATGGATCATTATATGGATCAGAATAGTTAAATCTTTCACAGTTGATTGTTAATGTATTGTTATTGAGTATAATATTTTCCTTGCAAAGTAGGTTCTGTTTATTTCCCTTTGTATCAGTTCATATAAGTCTTCCCAAGTTCTTTTGAAACCATCCTGCTTGTCATTTCTTACAGCACAATAAACAGTATTCCATCATAATCATATACCATCACTTGTTCAGCCATTCCCCAGTTGGTGGACATCACCTCAGTTTCCAATTCTTTGCTACCACAAAAAGAACTGCTATTCATTGGGAACTGAACATCATCATCATAACAACAACTACTAACGTTTATATAGCACCTTAAGGTTTGCAAAATGCTTTACAAACATTTCATTTTATGCTCACAACAACCCAAGGAATTAGATGCTATTACTATCATCCTCATCTTGCAGATGAGAAACTGAGACAGCAGTTAAATGACTTAATCTAGCGTCATATCTGAGGAAGTGAATCCAAGGTGAATCTGAGGAAGAATTTGAATTCAGATCTTTCTGAATCCAGGTCCAGCACTGTATGTACTATGCCACCTACCTGCCTCTCTTATTAGCAGGTAGGTAGCATGTTTCATCATTGGTCCTTTGGAATCATGGCTCTTCATTGCAGTGATCAAAGTTACTAAGGCTTTCAAAGTTGTTTTTACAGCATTGTTGTTAGTCTATAAATTGTTCTCCTGGTTTTGCTTACTTCTTTCAGCATCAGTTCATACAAGTGTTCTCAGGTTTTTCTGAAAGCATTCCCTTCGTCATTGTTACAACACAATAGTGTTCTATCACATTTTTATGCCACAAATTGTTCAGCTATTCCCCATTTGATGGGGAATGATCGCTACATCTCTAGTTCTTTGACGTTACCTGTTCCTGAACCCTGCACAAATTTAAGGCCTTTTGTGCTGAGTTTGGAACTTCTTTCCTGGTGTATAGCCTCTCCCTGTGCTGAAATGCTCCATACTGTAGTTCCTAGCCATACATATCCCCATTGTCCACAGGCCTCTCTGCCTCTTTCATTTTTTTTTTCTTGGATTTCCCAATAAAGACTTGGACTTGTGTATTTCCTATAACTGAAAAAGCCGTGGGGTAGAATTTGTATTTCTTGCCACTCTGCCATCTTGTGTCTACTCTCCAGTCAGGTACACTTTAGACATCTTTCTCCAACTCATCATTACTTAAAGAATGTTAACTACAGCAAAACAATTACCAAAATAAAGAGGCTGAAAAAGCCAAGAAATTATCTCAGCTAGTAAAATCTTAATATTCTTTCTTAGCAGAGATAAGTAATGACCAAAGGCTACACTGTTTTAGAGTATAACCATCTTTGTAAAACATGTTGAAGGATGACTGTTTACAAGCACTTTCTTTTTTCAAATCTATGAAAAGTGTTTACTACTAAGCCAGATCATACCAAAAGCATTTATTTATAGTTGAAACTGGAAAATGAATAACAAACAGATACAAAAGGGAACAGATCTGAGCTTTTTTAGTAATGTTTTTTCATGTGTTACAGAAACAGTATTCACATAGTAGATTTCAGCAAAGCATTAGACAGACTTTCTCATAGTCATTAACAAATTGGAGTGATGCTACTAGATAGTAGTCTGAATTAAGTAAGAGAACTGTTTAAAGAACAAAACTCAAGTAAGTCAGCGACAACTTAATAGGTCTTTAATGGAGTTCCCTAATGATATATGGTTGACCCTCTGCCTTTTAATAATTTTACCTATAATTTGGATAATGGAATAGATTGCATGCTTATTAAATTTACATGTGACACTTCTGTAAGGGGTAGCTAAACTTGGATGACTTATTAGGATCCAAAAAAAATGACAGGCTAGAACATTTGGTTGAATCCAACAAGGTAAGCTCTAATGGAAAAAATGTAACGTTTTGTACTTGGGTTTTTAAAAGGGGGGAATGTAGCTAGAAAGCAGTTTGGGGGAGGGGAATGCTGTGTTTTATGGGATTGCAGGCAAAAAGCTAATGGGTTTTAAGTTGCAATATGATAAAACATCCAGATTAAGAAAATGTTGGTGTCCTCTTCCTGGGTCATATTACCTAGATAAAGCATTTGCTAAGTATTTACTATGCCAGGATACAAATAGGATGCAGTAGAGAGTGTTTTCTCATACCTCTTTGAGGACAAGCTTGTTCTTTGTAATTTCACATTTATTTTCATTTATTGAGTGGTTCTTTCCATTTACGTTTCAGAAAGCATTTATCAAAAGCCTACTTGTATCAGACATAATACAGTGTGAGAGGTAGCATGATGTGGTAGATCAAGAACCTGCCTCAAAAGAACCTGGGTTCAACCTGACACATAATAATAGTATTTATATTGTGCACTAAGCCATTTTCCATCTACCATTTCATTTGCAAAAAGCCTGTGAAGAGCTATTTGTTCTTACAGGTTACAGATGAAGCAACTGAGGCTGAGCAGCGGCTGTAAATGACCTGCCCATGCTTACCCAGCCTAGCAAGCGTCCAGAGAAAGGCTGGGCTGTTTTCCCTGACTGGCATTCCCTTCACTATGCCTCCTCCGGACCCCTACTGCCTCCAGGCATTTAGAGGCTCGGAGACAAAAAACACGGAGCTGAGGAAGGACAGGGCTGTCGATTTGGAGGTCCTGACCGCCGCCTGCTTCCCCCGCGATGTTGGCCCCCAGTTTCCCCATCTGTAAAGTCTGGAAGCTCAGTGTCCCTTTCAGCACTGTATTCGAGCCTCCTGGGGCTTTCTCTAGTCATCCTCATCTAGATCTGGCTGCTGGACCCAGATGGTTACAGAGGAGGAAGTGAGGCTGGTGAATTTGCCCAGCTCTGCCTCACTTAAATCCAATTCACCTGCAAGTCACAGCATCACCTTCCTGGTGCCATGTACTCTGAGAACGAAGGACAGACCACAATCTGTGATTCTGTTTAACATCCTTCCACCCACTCTTTCTCAAATACTTTAAGCCACTCCCACTCATACCTCTGAGTGGTAAAACTGAGTGACAGAAAAACAGACTCGAGCCCTTGGGCAGAGGAGGGGGAGGCGAGTGCGGTTTCCCAGAGGCTGGGTGGTGTCACGTGTCCCGGAGGCGGGGCCAGCTCGGGAATCGCCCGACGTGACGTGAGATGACGTGACTCGGGGCCGGAGGCGGGCCGCGTTCCCAAGATGGCGGCGGTCGCCTGAGCGGCTCGGGCTTGGCTGCGGGGGCACGGAGGCCAGGCACTCGCAGCTTGGGCCCGCCGGGAGGGGCTTACGCAGGCGCCCGGACTCGAGAATGGTAAAATGACTCAGGGAAAGAAAAAGAAGCGGGCTGCGAACCGAAGTATCATGCTGGCCAAGAAAATCATCATTAAGGACGGGGGCACGGTAGGTTTCTCTTTCCTCCGAGCCCCTCTTCGGCTCCGCCCCGGACGGGCTGGTCTCTATCCCCGCCGCGGCGCGGCTGCTAACGGCCCCATCCTCTCCCGATCCCGGAGCCAGTGCCCCGAGGCCCAGCGCCTTCGTTCTGGCCTGCAGGGAGGCCCGAGCTTTGGGCCGACCTCGCGCTCGGAGAGGCGCAGGCCTCGGAAGGGACCGCGGTCTTCCCTGCCACCATATGCTCCCTTCCATGATGGGACGCGGGCTCTGCGCCGCCCGGAGCCTGGCCCCGTTTGGGACCCCCAGCTTTGCCTTCCCCGACCGTATCTTCTCAGACTGCGGCTCTCCGGGGAGATGGGTACGAGAGCTCCCTCCTCGTCGTCGGGGGGTAAAAGGCGTTTTCTCGCTCACCTCCTCGATTCAAAGCGCCGTCGTCTGCGCCCTGTGGGACGGGCTTGGGTGGGGGCCAGATGTGCTGGGCCGCTGGCTGAGGGGCGCACGCTTAATGCTGCGGCACTGCTGCCAGGAGAGTCAGCTGGGGGTAAAATGTTTGTTTTTTAGAAGCCCTGGGCATCACAATAGGCTTTTCGTGCGCCTTGTTTAGTAGAGTCTGGGCAGGTACACACCTGTGTGGGGGGAAGGGTTAGTTGGTTTAAAACACCTCCCCATTTTAAAAATGGAGAATCCTTCGATGCTGCCCCGCGAATGGTCATTGTTGCCCCGAAACGAATAGGGTAGTGAACTGAAAATGTTTACACTTTTATAATTAGTTTCTGCAGAACGTGTGAGCAGACATATGTTTGCGTATACATGTCTGTGTAGTTGTGTATGTATACACATGCATAATATGTACGTGTATACATATCTGTGTATGTGTGTTTATACACCACACATATATGTCCCCACATGTAACATGTGTCAAACGAATAAGTAGTAGGTGCAGTGTGTCAGGCACTATTCATATGCATGTATACCTGTGATGTACACAAACACATAGGTACATATATAGGTACGTATGTGTGAATGAATATAAACTTTGTCTTGTACAGAAGAGCGTTAGGATGCTTAGTAAATATTTGTTCAGTTGAAGATGAAAAAGTTAATTTTCTCATTTCAAAACGATAATATGCTAAGAGCTGTGGTAAGTTGGGAAGATTTTTAAAAATATGTAGAGTTTGGAGGTATTTCTCCCAGCAGATCTGTGATATAGGTGGTAAAGTAAACATATATTAGTGCATCCTGGCACAATGGGTAGAGGTCTGACCTTGGAGTCAAGAAGAGTTCAAGTTCAAGCCTTACTCAACAAGTCTCTTAACCTGTCAGTACACTAAGCAGCTTCACTAGATTGTAAATCACAGAGAAGTTGTTGAATGAATTGGTATGTGGGCTTTCCTCACACCAGTGAAAGCACAATTTACAACAATAAAATCTCTAAAACTGGACATTTGATGGAGAGGGGCATTTGAAATTCACCCCACATTTTTTTTTTTTGTTTCACTTCATTGATTAAGTTACTTTGGTTAAGACAAGTCAGGGCTGTCTTTACTTTGTATGAAGTTTTATTTCAGGTAAAAATGATTTACTCTATCAGAAAATTGTACCTTTTCAGATTGTATTGTCTTGTAGGTATCTTGAATTTATGATTAAAACTGAACTGATTATATTTCACCCCTCTTCTGAACTATATATTTCTGTTGAAAATTTTATCATTCTTTTAGTCATCCCAGTTCACAATCTTAGGGGGTCATCCAGACCTTCTCATTCTCTTTTACCCCACATTTTTAGTAATTTGCCAAGCTTCATTTTCCTACCACAATATCTCTTTCTCACTTCCCTCGCTTACCTACCTGCCATACTAGTTGAAACCTTCTTTTCCCTGGTCTATTGCAACATCTAATGGGTACTCTTTACCTTGGATCTCTCCCATTGTTGATGCATCTTCTATTCTGGCTGCCAGAATGATACTGTTAAATCACTGATCTGATTATATCACTCCCTTTCTCAGTTAAGTTCAGGTGACTGCATTTAAAACCTCTCACGACAAGCCTGCAGCCCACTTTGAAATATTATTGCATGTTATTCCCTTTCCCATACTGCTAAAACTGACCTTTTTGTTGTTCCTCACGGCTGACACTTCATCTCCCATCTACATAACCTTCAAATTGACATTGTCCCTTCTTAGAATATCCTTTGTCCTCTCCTCCACTTCTTAAAATCCCTAATCTCTTTCAAGACTCAGCTAAAGCACCATTTTCTACATTTCTACATTCTCCACCTTTACTGATTTCCTCCTAATTCCTCCAGATCGTCTTGTATATATTTTGTGTAAATCTCATGTGTACATGTCTTTACTTAAAGAATGTAAGATCCTTGAGAGCAAGCACTATTTCACTTCACTTTATTGCCTTAATACCAGAGAAATGGAAGATGGGATATTGTCTGTGAAGTATAGCTGGGGTAGCAGTTTGGCTAGGCAGGAGAAAGTGAATGAAGTGTACTGAACCAGGAAAGGCAAGTCAGAACCACCATATGAAGGACTTTAAATCTCAGTCGTTTATAGTTGATCCTAGAAGCAACAGGGAACTGAGTTTATTGAGAAGAGTGACATGGTAACTGTGATGTAGGTTTGTAGAGAGAAAAGACTTGAATCAAGAAGGTCAGTTTGGAAGAGGAGTTAGTAAGGTGGCTATGTGAATAAAGAGAATAGAAAAGATAAGATGTTATAGAGGTAGACACAAGATTTGACATCTCATTGGAAATTTGAAATGAGGGAGAGTAAGGATTTGGGCTTTTCAAGCACTCAGTGAACGTTAAGTGCCTAGTATGTACTAGGCCTAATGCTAAGCAGACAGTTCCTGCACCCTAGGGTCAGACAGTGTAACAAAGGAAGACAACACACAAGAAAGTGATAGATTTGGAGTCAGATACAAAGTTTATATATTGATTCTGCTATTTACTATCTGTGTAACTTTAGTGCAAGTTTAAGCCTTTAAAAATTGTAGTCTCTTTGAACTTCAGTTTCCCTCTCTGTAAATTACATCGTGTATATTTTTATTTATGTGTATATTTCTGTGACTCAAATCCTGCCTATGATACTAACTTTTTGTGTATGGGCAAATTGGATGAACATATAGACCGTCCTGGTGATTTCATAGATGAGAAAACTACATCTGTAGTGTAAGTCAGTGCCTTGGTGATACATGGCATTGAGAGTTACCTAGAGCACTGAATTAACTTAAGTGACTTTCCCAGGGTTGTGTAATCAAAGACAGGACTTTTTAATTCAGGTCTTCCTGGCTCTGAGTCCAGCTTTCCATACATTACAACTCACCATATTAGTCCTCATGGACAAATCACTTAATATAGTCACTTGATCAGTAAATATTATTCAGTGCCTAGAATGTGCCAGGCTAAGCTTTAGAGGTAGCCCCTGCCCACTAGGAACTTGTCATCTGGGAGACAATAAACAAATATGTACAAAAAGCTATATACACTATAAATGGGAAATAACAGGGGATGGCATCAGAATTAAGAAGGGGGGGAGGGAAATCATCAGTGAAGAGATGGTAATTAAATTCATGGGAACTAATAAGATCACCAAGTGAAGGAATATAGAGGGAGAAGAGAGGAACACCAGGACAGAACTCTGTGGGGCATAGAACTCTGTGGGGCATCTCAGCTTAGTGGGCATGATTTTGGTGAGAATACAGCAAAGAGATACCAAGAAGAAGCAAATAAATAGGTAGAAGGCTCACAGGGACAGAGTGGAAATTGAAATAGTCCAGGTGTGGGGTAAGGAAGAACTGCATCAGAGTAGTGGCAGTGTCAGAAGAGAGAAGGGGGTATATACATGCAAGAGTTCTACCAGAGGTGAAATCTACAGGTCTTGGTACCTTGGATAGGTGAGGGAGAGATAGTGAGGAGTTGAATGTTGGTGACTCGGAGTATGATGGTGCCCTCAACAGTAATAGGGAAGTTTTATATATGAGATTGAGGGTCTGTCAGGAAATTCAAGATGTGGTTCCCTGCCTACAAGACATCTAATGGGGCGGGGGGGGGGGCAGTTGCCCAGAACAGGAAAGACATGAATTGGAAAATGATAAAGGGAGGTAAGGATCAGAGAAAAAAATGAAGTTCATAGGACATGATGGTCACTGGAGAAAAGCTGAGGGAAACAATAGTAGCAGGAACTTAGGTGATGTGAATACCGGAGTAACATGCTCCAAAGACTACCGACTTCTGAGCGTGCCAGCTTTTGCTTCTGATTAGGCCCCGTGGTTCATGGTTGCAAATAGCACCTGAGGGTAGCAATGGCAACTCTTTCCAGATTCCAAGTTATGTTGGCAAGTTTCAATTTGGGTGAAGCTTGAGCTCACCCTCTGTCCTTGGCAACACATTTCCTTAAGTAGACAGTGGAAATAAAGAGACAGGGTTTCCTGGGCAAAGGCTCATGTAGCACTAAGGGGGCCTAGTTTCATCTGTAGCAACAGTTGGCACTAATTCTCTTTCCACATTCTATAGTTCAGTCAAACTGACCTTCTTGTTTTCTCCTGATAGAGGATAATACATTCCTCATCATCTCTGTACTAGCTGTTCCCCATTTCTAGAATGTTTTCGCACCTTATCTAGGCTTCTTTCAATCCCCCTCTTTCCTTCAAAACTCTGCTCAAGCTACACAGTCTTCATGAAGCCTTTCCTCATCCCTTTAGCTTGTAATGCTGCCCTTTCCCAAAGGAATCCCCTCACCCCCCCAAAAAAAAATTACCTTGTATTTATTTTGTACACATTTTGCATGTACTTATTTAGGTACAGGTTATTGCCTCCACTAGAATGCAAATTCCTTGAGGGCAAGAGACTTTTATTTTTGTCCTTCATCCCCAGCATGCAGCACAATGCCTGACAACTTAGTAAGAGCATAACAAATGTTGATTAAATGAAAAAGACACAGAAAGCTATATGGATTTCTTTTAATGTATACTTGTCTACTTTTCCAGATTTTTTCTCCTGGAAACTTTTTTTGGAAATATAATTTGAGAAATAATATCTTATACAATGTTGATATGCTAATAGGTTGAATAAAATGCAATAATTTTGTTAACTCTGTCAAGCTTGTTAAAATGTGATTTTTTTTCATTTTTCAAATGCTTTATTAACTTCTGATTTACATCATTCATTTCCGCCAGATTTTGAGTTACAAATTTTCGCCCCGTTTTTCCCCTACCCACTGCCCCAAAATAGCAGTCCCACGGGATATCCCCTCCTCCAATCTGCTCTCTCCCATATCTTCTCCAGTACCCCCTTAGACTTTTCCAGTAGGGCATGGTGGATCTCTATGCCCCAGTGCCTGTATATCTTATTCCCCAATTTTACATGTAAAATAGTATTAATAATAGTATATATATATATATATATATATGTATATGTATGTATTTTTTTAAACATTTGATTCTAAAACTCCAGATTCATTCTCTTCTTCCCTTGTCAGCCACCCTTACTGGGAAGATAAGCAATTCAGTATAGGTTGTACATGTGTAACTAATGCAAAACATTACCATAGTAGATATATTGTAAAAGACTGACTATACTTCCCTCCCTCCTATCCCACCTCCCACTTGTTCTGTTCTCTGCTTTGATCCCGTCCCTTTTCAAAAATGGGTTCTTCCAACTTCCCTCCCCCTCCCCCCCAGCCTGCCCTCCCTGTCATTATCCTCCCTCTCATCCCCTTCCCCGCCACTCTTCTGGAGGGGGAGAGACCCTATTTAGTATGTATTTCATTCCCTCCCCAAGCCAAATTCAATGAGAATAAGGTTGACCCATTTCCTTTTGCCTTCCTATTCTTCCCCTCCATTGTAAACATTTTCCCTTGCCTCTTCTATATGAGATAGTTTACCCCATTCTGTCTCTCCCCATCTCCTCTCATATTTCTGTCTCGCCTCTTAATTTCACCTTTTAAGTATCATCCCTTCCTGTTAAACTGGTCCTGTGCCCTCTATGTATGTATACCTGTAAACATATATACACATATTAACATATATATTCTTACTCCTGTATACCCTCCAATATAGGCTACACATATATATTTCTATTCCCTTCAACTATTTTCATACTGAGAAAAGTTTCATTTGTTACAATTATTGTTTTTCCGAATGTTAATAGTGCCACTTTGATAAGTTCCTTATGATTTCTTTTTCTTTTCCCTGTTTACCTTCTCATGTTTCTCTTGCTTCTTGTATCTGAATGTCAAATTTTCTGTTCAACTCTGGTTTTTTCATCAAGAATGCTTGAAAGTGCTATTCCACTGAATGACCATATTTTCCCCTGAAACATGATACTCAGTTTTGCTGGGTGTAGGTGATTCTTGGTTTAAATCCCAGCTCCTTTGCCCTCCGGAATATCATGTTCCAAGCCCTTTGATCCCTCAGTGTAGAAGCTGCCAGATCCTGGGTTATCCTGATTGTGTTATATTCAAATTGTTTCTTCCTTGCTGCTTGTAATATTCTCTCCTTGATTTGGAAACTTTGGAACCTGGCTATAATATTCCTAGGAGTTTTCATTTTGGGATTTTTTCAGGAGGTGATTGGTGGATTCTTTCAACCTCTATTTTGCCCTCTGGTTCCAAAACATCAGGGCAGTTTTCCTTGAGAATTTCTTGAAGGATGATTTCTAGGTTCTTTCTTTGATCATGGCTTTCAGGTAGTCCAATAATTTTTAAATTATCTCTCCTGGATCTATTTTCCAGGTCAGTGGTTTTTCCCATGAGATATTTCACATTGCCTTCTATTCTTTCAATGGTTTGGATCTGTTTAACAGCATTTTGATTTCTCATAAAGTCATTAGCTTCCATTTTCTCCAATCTAATTTTGAAGGAATGATTTTCCTCAGTGAGCTTTTGAGATTATTTTTCCATCTGGCAAATTCTACTTTTTAAGGCATTCTTCTTCTCATTGACTTTTTGAGCCTCTTTTGCCATTTGAGTTAGTCTATTTTTTAAGGTGCGATTTTCCTCAGTCGGGCTGTTGACTCTCAATTTGTAATTTTCTTGCATCATTCTCATTTCTCTTCCCAATTTTTCCTCCACTTGTCTTATCTGCTTCTTACGGTCCTCTATGGCCTGTAACCAGCTCATATTTTTCTTGAAAGCTTTTGGTGCAGGAGTTCTGACGTCGTTGTCTTCCTCCTGTTCCATACTTTGATTCTTTTTGTCCCCCAAATAAGAGTCTAATGTTGGATTGCTTGGCTTGGTTTGCTTCCTTTGCCTCATCATGTTGCCACTCAATTACTTGACTTTGGGGCTTGTCACAGTAGGACTCTGCCACCAGACAGGGGAGCTTTCTTCCAAACTTTGGGGTTTTCTTAGCTGCCTGAGGTATTAATTGGGTGCCCTCTCTGAAGCCTCTACATGCTCTGGAAAGCTGGACACACACCCCAGGACCTCCACCCTAGACCGCAATCCAGTTCCAAGCAGGTTAAAGCAAGAGCAGTTACCCCTCATACTGGTTGCTTGGTCCCCCTACACTCTGCAGGCCAGGAACTGAAGCTGCCATGTGGCCATGCTGCTTCTCACCCCAGGGGCAAAAGCCGAAGCACTCCCAGCTACTGGGCTCCAAAGTCCACAGTGCACTGACCTATCACTTTGTCCTTAGGATCTATTTGTTGATAATTCTAGACCGCCACAGCTGCTGGTGATCTGGAGTCCCTCTAGCCGGTGGCTGGTCAGGCCCGCCCTGTGGCTAAAACCTCGAGTGGGGCTGGGCTCGGCTTCCAGGGTGCTGGGCTGGCTGATTCCTGCCACCCTGCCAGGCTGTCTTCAGTGGGAGGTTAGCTTCTCTGTGTCATTTTGTGGGTTCTGCAGCTCCAAAGTTTGCTCAGAGTCCCCTTTTACATGGGTTGGAGGTGGTGGGAGCCAGCCGTGGGGAAGTCCTGTTTCTACTCTGCCATCTTGACTCCGCCCTCCTAAAAATGTGATTTTCACACTTAAAGCCCTGCAAATTAAGGAGAAAGCCATTTATGTATTTTTTATATATATATATGTATATATGTATGTATGTATGTATATAAATGCAATATTATTGAAATGCAGTAACTTTTTATCAAGTATCACAGTTCAGATCGATAGCAGTTAATCTGAGCCATTATGACCAAATGGAAGTCAGTAGGGGACTTTTAAAATAATACATATCCAGGAGGGCAGAGTCAAGATGGCAGAGTAGAAGCACAAACTTGTTGTGAGCTTCTACTTCAGTCACTTCCAATACATGTAAAAAAAATGACTCTAAATAAATTTTTGAGCTACAGAACCCACAAGATAACAGAAACAAATCTGCTGAAGGCAGCCTGGCAGGCCGACAGGATGGGCCCATCGCAGAACGCTGGGAGCTGAGCACATGAGCAGTGCGGTTGTGGCCCCAGGGCAGCCCCAACCACAGCAGCCACTGAGCAGACTTCAGGAGAGTGAATCACCATCAGCTGTGGCAGTTTCCAGACTTCTTAACCCATAAATACCAATGATAAAGATGAAGTAAAGTAAATAAGTAAATATAAATAATATTTATATTATATATGTGTGTGTGTGTGTGTATAATTTTTTAAAAAGTAAAAACCCATAAATTCCAAAGATAAAGTAAAAGGTCAGTGTCGAACTCTGTTGGAACTGGGGGACAGTAGTACAAGTCCAGCTGGTGCCCACAGGGCAAGAGGTGGCAGAGGCACAGCAGTGTCTACAGCTGCTATCTTGTGGCTTCTTCCAGTGCTCCCGGCCTGCAGGTTGTAGGATGACCAAGTGACTACTCAGAGGGTAATTGCTCTTGTTTTACTGCTTGGATCTGAATCGTGGTCTTGGGTGGTGGTCCTGGGGTGTGTGGCCAGTGTGCCAGAGCCTGTGGGAGCAATAGAGAGGGCACCCTCCTAATAGCTCCAGCAGCTGCAAAAGCCCCAGCAATTTGGGACAAAGCTCTCTCCATTCTGGAAGCAGAGTTCTGCTGTGGCAAAGAGCAAGCAGAGGAAGCACAAACAGACCATAGATTCCTTTTTTGGGAACAAAAAGGATGAAAGCATGGAATGGGAGGAAGACAATGAAGTCAGAATACCTGCATCAAAAGCTTACAAGAAAAATATTAATTGGTTACAGGCCATGGAGGAGCTCAAGAAGAATTTTGAAAATCAAGTAAGAGAAGTGGAGGAAAAATTGGGAAGAGTAATGAGAATGATGCAACAAAATAATGAAAAGCAAGTCAACAGCCTGCTAAAGGAGACCCCAAAAAATACTGAAGAAAATAACACCTTAAAAAATAAACTAACTCAAATGACAAAAGAGGCTCAAAAAGCCAGTGAGGAGAAGAATGCCTTAAAAAGACAAATCGCCCAGATGGAAGAAGAATTCCAAAAGCTCACTGAAGAGAATAATGCCTTCAAAATTAGATTGGAGCAATTGGAATCTAATGACTTTATGAGAAATCAAGATACTATAAAACAGATCCAAACAAATGAATGAATAGAAGGCAGTGTGAAATATCTCATTGGAAAAACCACTGACCTCGAAAATAGGTCCAGGAAAGATCATTTAAAAATTGCTAAGCCATGATTAAAAAAAAAAAAAGAGCCTAGACACCATCTTTCAAGAAATTATCAAGCAAAATTGCCTTGATATTCTAGAACCAGAGGGCAAAATATAAATTGAAAGAATTCACTAATCACATCCTGAAAAAGATCCCCAAAAGAAAACTGCTAGGAGTATTATAGCCAAATTCCAGAGTTCCCAGGTCAAGGAGAAAATACTACAAGCAGTCAGGAAGAAACAATTTGAGTATTGTGGAAACATAAGACCTATTAGCAGCTTCTATGTTAAGGGATTGCTGGGCTTGGAATATGATATTCCAGAGGTCAAAGGAACTAGGACTAAAACCAAGAATCACATACCCACTAAAACTGAGTATAAATGTTTTAGGGGAAAATATGGTCATTCAATAAAATAGAAGATTTTCAAACATTCCTGGTGAAAAAAACCAGAGCCGAACAGAAAATTTGACTTTTAGATACAAGAAGCATGAAAAGATAAACAGGAAAAAATCATAAGGAATTTGTTAAAGTTGAAGTATTTACATTCCTACATGGAAAAATGATCATTGTAACTCATAAGACTTTTCTCAGTGTGAGGATAGTTGAAGGGAATATATATGTATACATACATATATATATATGTATAGGAGTGTGTATGTGTATATAAATATATATGTGAGTGTGGGCATATGTATGTACATGTATACATAGAGGGCATAGGGTGAGTTGAATTGATAGGGATGAAGGGATAGTATCTAAAAAAAATTAAGAGGTGAGAGGAATTTATTGGGAGAAGGAGAAAGGGAGAGAGAGATTAGGATTATCTCATATAAAAGAGGCAAGAGAAAACTGTTACAATGGAGGGGAAAAGCAGGAAGGTGAAAGGGAATGGGGCAACCTTACTGAATTTGAATTTGGCTTAAGGAGGGAATAACATACACACTTAATTGGGTATTTTACCCTACAGGAAAATGGGGTGGGGGAGAGAGGATAAAGGGGGGGGGGTGATAGAAGGGAGGGCAAATTGGGAGAGAGGGTAGGTAGAAGCAAACACTTTTGAAAAGGGATAGGGTCAAAGGAGAAAATGGAATAATTGGGAGGGTGAGGATGGAGGGAAATACAGTTAGTCTTTCACAATATAACTACTGTGGAAATGTTTTGTGTAACTACCTGTATTGTAGCAACCTGTATTGAATTGCTTATCTTCCCAGTGGGGGTGGGTGAGGAGGGAAAAAGGGAAAAAATCTGAAACTCAGAAGTTTTAAAACCAAATGTTTTTTTAAAAAATTGTTTTACAGACAACTAGGAAATAAGATATACAGGCACTGGGGTATAGAAATCCATCTTGCCCTACTAGAAAGTTGGGAGGGGGGTGAGGAAGGATATAAGAGAGAACCGATTGGGGGAAGGGGTATTCAGTAGGCTTGCTATTTTGGAGTAGGGGGTAGGGGAAAGACGGGGAGAAAAATTTGTAACTCAAAATCTTGTGGAAATAAATGTTGACAACTAAAAATAAATAAAATGGAAAAAAAATACATATCCAAAATGCATTTGTAATATGCGTTTGCATTTACAATAATAGTCCTTAAACTAGCAGATTAAAGACTTTGTTTCATTTAAAAAAACTTTTTAAAATTTTACTTAAATTAACTTAATCAAAATTAGTGATACTTGAAGATTTGTCATGTGAAAGGACCATTAGACTTTATTTTACTTTAGACTACAGACTCCTTGGCCTGAACTTTAAAAAATATATGTATTTGATAAGTATGTTTCAATATAATTGACTTCCTTTGTATTCCTATATATTTCATTAATTTTAAAACATTATTCTGCAAAGGGGTCCAGAGGTAGTACCTGACTACCAAAGGGTAATCCATGACACAAAAAAGTTAAGAACTCTTGGTTTAGAGAGTAGAATTTAGGCTTTTTTGTTTTCTTACCAATTCGTTATTATAGGGAGACATAGTTCAGCATACTTTGTGGAAGAACTGCTAAAATATTGATTCATTTTGCTTTTGCTTCGTCTTTGTATCTTTAGCACCTTGTCAATTAACAAGTAAATATTAAATGCATTGTACTCATTGTTGGGGATACACACACACACACACACACACACACACACACGGTCTGTCTCTCAAGGAAAACCTAGTACCAGTTCTCAAGGAAGGACTTCACATCCAAACAACTCTATGCAAACAAGGTATATAGAGGATAAAATTGGAGAGAACCTCAAAGGAAAGGCATTTAATTTAAAGGGGACTGGAAAAGTCTTATTGCAAAAGGTGTAGAACTTGAGCTGGGAAAATCAGGGAAGCCAGGAGGTAGAGATGAGAAAAGTGAGAGTTTCAGGTATGGGGAATAGCCAGTAAAAATACCTGGAGTTTCTTGGAGACAGCTCTTACCACATTTCTGTCACATAGTAGGTGCTTAATAAATGCTTATTGATTGATCAAATCTCATGGGAAAAGCATCAAAGAGGATAGTGTCAGTGGACCACAGATTATGTGTAAGTGAGGAATATATAGAGAACACTGGAAAGGTGGGAAGGGACCAGATTATGAAGGGATTTAAATGCCAAACAAGGGATTTTATATTTGATCTCAGAAGGGGAGTCACTGGAATTTACTGAATGAGAGGAAGAGGAGGAGATTAATTTGACAACTGACTAGAGGTTGGACTTTAGTAAGGAGAGACATGAAGCAGAAAGAGCAACCTCCAGTCTAATGCTGTTGTGCAGGCATGAGGTGGTAAGGGCTTGCACTAAAGTGGTGACAATATCAGAGGAGAGAAGGGAGCATATGAGGAATGTTAAGAAGGTAGAACATAGGTCTTGACAACTGATAAGAGATACCTTGCATATTGTAGGTCCCTAATAATATGTTGATTGTATTGATGGTGGGCACAACTATGGTTTCTTTTTCCTGCCCTTCCATAGTACTTTTCTTTGTTTAAAAAAATCTTAACTTTTATTATATTAGACTGTTTTACTTGATAGTACATTTAATTTTACCATTCCTTAACAGAAAAGGAATAAGTTTTAACCTTAGTCATCTGGAACTATCATTAGTCATTGTTGGTTTTTTTGCCTGAATTGTGTTGTCTTTAAATGTTGTCTATGTTAGGGTTGTCATTATGTGTATCATTCTTTTAGTTCTGCTTTCCTTGCTTTACATCATCAGTTCATAAAAGAGTTTGCATGTTTCTTTGTGTTCTTTATACTCATGGATCCTTACAGAACAATTCTGTTTTATTATGAAATATCTTTTAAAAACAGAGGGGTTTTACAATGGAAGGTAATTCCCTTACATTAGAAGTTTTCAGTGAAGGGTAACTTGAACCATATGGAAATGATAAAGATTATAGGAGATTCTTGCATTGGGTAGAAGTTTATATTTGATTTTTAAGGTAATTTATATTTTACTATATCCTCTAAATATTAATTGGAGACAGTTTTTTTAAAGTTACATATTACTTTAATCTGATGCTGAAGACCATACAGTTGAAGAAGTTCAAACAACTTGTCAGTCCAACAAAAGACTTCTTCAGGTTGTTGACTGCTTCATTTTTGAGCATTCCTTCTAATTTTAATGACCCTTCTTAAATACATTACTTGTACATTTTTTAAAGAAATGTTTATGTGCTGCAGAAAATTTTATACTGATCTTAGAAAGAACTAACTTGTAATTTTTGTGCTTTGTTTTTTATCTTTCTTCTAGCCTCAAGGAATAGGTTCACCTAGTGTTTATCATGCGGTTATAGTTATCTTCTTGGAATTTTTTGCTTGGGGATTATTGACAGCACCTACCTTAGTGGTAAGTAATTTTTGGCCATTTATATATCTGTTAATATACCTACCCTCTCTTCATTCCCTAAGGATTCAGAAAATGTCCCTCTTTCCCAAAGCTAACCATTTAATTACTGCCATTGATTGGATCCCTCCATCACTTTCCATTTCTTGCTGTCAATTTCTTTCTAGCATCTTCATTTTTTCCCTTTTCATTAGCTCTTTTCTTCTCTGCCTAAAGATCTTGACAGTCTTGCTGGTGTTTTTCTTTCTATATCCTTAAGCCTCTTAAAATTACACTATCCTGCACTTCCTATTATTTCTATATTATTTCTGTTCCTCTTCTTTCCTGAATGTTGACATAATCAAAATTTATTCTTTAGTTCTTTTTTCTATGCTATATATATATACTCTCCTTCAGATGTTTTCCACTCCTATAGCCTCAGCAAATTACCATATCTTCAACCCTATCCTTTGTTCCACATCATTTTGTTTAAGTCACACAGAATCTGAGAGTTAGGAGAGGGTCCTCAGAGGTCATCTATTCTAAACTTGTACCCAAGGTTCATTCTATAATGTACCATATAAGTAGCCATCTATCCTTTGCTTCCAGATCATGGGGATATAAAGATAAAACCAGTTCCTTTACACTTAAGGAGTTAACACTCTATTGTATGTAAATCCACAACTCTTCATCACAAAGAAACAACACATAAAATGTAATGAATTCAGTGCCTGGTTAATGATCTCCCTTCTTCAACTCTTGCCCTCCTATTAGATTTCTGCATATATGTTTATGGTTCCCCAAATATCCCAGCTAACCAGTTCTTCAGTCTGTTTCATTCCCATGACCTCTTCCTGCACTCAGCTACACACAGAGATGGTCATCGTGGTCACCCAGTCTTGCCATTACTTACATATCTTCCATTTCCATGGTAATGAATTCTGAAATTCCTTTACCTGATCATAATCTTCTGTCATTCCATCTTTTCCTCTGCTTTATGCCTCCAACCCTGTTTTTATCTTTCTTTTAACCTCAAATCCCTCACTTCTTTCCCAGACCATCACTGTACACTGGTTACTCTCTCCTCCTTTCCCTGTATTGACACCAAGATGAATCAATTCAATGCTATATTCCCTCTACACTCAAATCCTTAGGTCGTTTGTTCTGTCAGTTCAATAAATATTTATTAAGCACTTCCTATGTGCCAAAATCTAGTTCTCATCTGAAAACCTTGCCTTTGTACTTCACCAAAAAAAATAGATGTCATTTGACAAAAGCCACTCTTCTCCCCTTCTCATCTCACCTCATTCAGATAAGTCTTCTATGATTATTTCCTCCTTCACCCCTGTCTCACATGAAGAGGTAACCCTTTTTGCTAAGGCTAGCCCCTCTGTGTACTTCTGATCCCATTCCATCCATTTTCTCCAGCATATTGCCTCTTGTATCATTCATACTTTTTCTACTCTTCAGTCTCTTTATCTACTGATTCCATCCCTGTTTCCTACAGTCATGACCATGTATCCCCTATTTCCCCCAGACTTAAAGAACTCTCACTTGATTTATCCATTCCCACTAGCTATTTGTCCTATATTTCATCTTCCTTCTCAGCTAAACTTCTTGCGAAAGCTGGTTACAATTGGTGTTTCCACTTTCTCTTCTCTTAACTCTCTTACACCCTCTGCATTCTGGCTTCCAACCTCACCATTCAACTGAAACTGCTCTCTCTAAAGTCACCCGTGAGCTCTTTTTTTTTTCTTTTTTGAAGGGAGGGAGGAAGGACAATTGGGGTTAAGTGACTTGCCCAAGGTCACACGGTTAGTTTGAGTGTCTGAGGCCAGATTTGAACTCAGGTACTCCTGACTCCAGGGCCGATATTCTATTCACTGTGCCATCTAGCTGCCCCTACCAGTGAGCTCTTAATTACCAAATCTAAAGGCTTTTTCTCAGTCCTCACCCTTCTTAATTTTGATGAAACTTTTGACACAATCAATTACTTTCTTTTAGATGCCCTGCCCTCCTTACTGTTACTCACATACATCTCCTTATTCCTTGCATTGAGTGTTCTTTCTCCTCTTCCTCTTAGTTTCCCATACTTTAAGACTGAGTTCAAATGCCACCTTTTGAAGTAGAATTTTTCTGGGTTCCCCTAGCTGATAGTACTTTCCCCTATGCCCTTTGACTTCAGGCCAAGATGATCTCCTGAAGGGCGTCAAACTTCCTGGCTCCCATATAAACATTCTAGTAAAACCCTAAAATTTACACCAGACAGAATAATGATAAAGAAGTCCAGTGAAAGAGCAAGAGCCAAGAGTGATAAGAAGTAGTGTAGTAGGCTCCCCTCCACAAATTCCTTCTAACAGATTTAGAAAATTTGCCAGACAAAATCCTGGTGGAGAAATCCAGAAAAAGTTACACTTGAGTAGCTTTTCCAGCTCACCTCACCATAGAGAAGCAGACAGGGAGGTCTGTGGACTCCGGAGATGATGTCAGGGCAAGAGCATTCTGTACTTGGAGCACTACATCACCAAGGCAGGAGGGGATCCCAGCCATACCAGCACAGTGTAACAGGAATAGTTGCAAACTCTCAGTTTTGTGACACACTACATAATTCTGCGTCATAGATCTAGAGTGGGCTAAGAAGGAGATCTTTGAATAGGAATGACTTTCTTAGGTAGAGAGGTCCTGGGTGATCTGTCAAGAAAGAATGAAATTCATAAGCTAGCAGCAGCAGTGGTGTGGTTCAAACCCCTAAGCTGAGAGCAGGGTCTCACTTCCAACATCTAACCAAGCCTACAGAGGAATAACCAAGGTAAGAATCCCAAACCAGAGAGGAGCCTTCATTCTTTTACTCTAAACCAAAATTAAAAAAAAAAAAGTTAAAAAATTTTACATGTAATTGAGAAATATTTAATGAAATAAAAATATGAGGAGAGGATAAACTGGTTACATAGAAATGTGGGGAGATTCAATTCAGGAAGCATTTATTAAACACCTCCTTTGTGTCAGACATCAAGTACTGGAATACAAAAAGAGGCAAAATACAGCCCCTTTTCTCAAGGGGCTTACAGTCTTACAATGGGAGAGACAACGTGCTAACAGATATATACAGAGCAAGCTATATACAGCATAAATAGGAAATAATTAAAAGAGAGAAAACTCTTGAGATTAAGAGGGACTGGGGAAGGCTTTTATAGAAGATAAAACTATCATCACAATTCATAGAAAGAGTTCAGTTAGACTGGGATCCAAGGTTTGGGAATGGATCTGTATATCTTGATTTCTTTTTTCATTTTTCAAATGCTTTATTAACTTCTACATCATTCATTTCCACCAGATTTTGAGTTACAAAATTTCTCCCCATTTTTCCCCTACCCACCGCCCCAAAATAGCAGTCCCACAGGATATCCCCTTCTCCAATCTGCTCTCTCCCAGATTTTCTCCCATACCCCTTTTGACTTTTCCAGTAGGGCATGGTGGATCTCTATGCCCCAGTGCCTGTATATCTTATTTTCCAATTTTACATGTAAAATAGTATTAATAATAGTATATATATATATATATGTGTGTGTGTGTGTGTATGTGTATGTATGTATTTTTTTTTAACATTTGATTTTAAAATTTTGAATTCCAGATTTATTCCCTTCCTCCCTTGTCAGCCACCCTTACTGGGAAGATAAGCAATTCAGTATAGGTTGTACATGTGTAGCTAATGCAAAACATTACCATAGTAGATATATTGTAAAAGACTGACTATATTTCCCTCCCTCCTATCCCACCTCCCACTTGTTCTGTTCTCTGCTTTGATCCCGTCCCTTTTCAAAAGTGGGTTCTTCCAACTTCCCTCCCCCTCCCCCCCAGCCTGCCCTCCCTGTCATTATCCTCCCTCTCATCCCCTTCCCTGCCACTCTCCTGGAGGGTGAGATACCCTATTTAGTGTGTATTTCATTCCTTCCCCAAGCCAAATTCAATGAGAATGAGGTTGACCCATTTCCTTTTGCCTTCCTAGTCTTCCCCTCCATTATAACCATTTTCCCTTGCCTCTTCTATATGAGATAGTTTACCCCATTCTGTCTCTCCCCATCTCCTCTCATTATATTCCTCTCTCACCTCTTAATTTCACCTTTTAAGTATCATCCCTTTGTATTAAATTGGTCCTGTGCCTTCTGTCTGTGTATACCTGTACACACACACACACACACACACACACACACACACACACATATATATACACTCACATATGTATTCATACACCCCCATATGCCCTCCTATATAAATCCTTGTTTCTACCACACACACAAAATCAAGGAAAATAGAAAAGAAAGAAGGGGGTATTAGAGGAAGGCAAGATCAAGGAAGAGATTTGTCTGAAGCAATAGAAACTAAGCAAGTACGAAAACATTTATATCTTTTTTTTTTTAAGCAATTGGGGTTAAGTAACTTGCTCAGGGTTACATGGCCAGTTATTTCTGGGTGTGGTGCTGAGTATCTGAGCCCGGATTTGATCCCAGGTCATCCCAACACTGGGGCTGGTGCTCTTACTCACTGAGCCACCTGGCCGCCCCTAAGCAGTTGGGGTTAAGTAACTTGCTCAAGGTTACACAGCCAGGTGTTTCTGGGTAGGTGCTTATACCTCCTTTTGAAGTGGCAAAGAATGGGAGTCTGAAAGGATTCCTATAAATTGGAGAATGAATGAAAATGTAGAATATAAATGTAATAGAATACTATTGTGCTGAACAGTTATCAGTATTATGATCAACCAGGATTCCAGAGGACTGATGATGAAAAATGCTGCCTACCTCCTGATAGAGAGAAGGCTTCAGAATGTAGAATGAAATGTATCTTTTTTTGGATGTGGCCAGTGTGGAAATTTGTTTTGATTAGTTCTATTTGTTTGTAATGGATTTTGTTTTTCTTGTGTTCTCAGTTGGTTTGGAGGGAGAAGTTGGGGAGAAAGGGTGAAAAGTTAGCTTTTAGATGATTATAACAAAATATTTTTTTCAGAAAAGAAACTCAGTAAGGAATTAGAATAAATTGTATCCCCAAACTACTCAAAGTCATGGCTAAAGGAATAGGGGCTGCCAGCAAAACTAATGGCAGCATAGGGAAACAAGCTTGTAGCCTTCCAGTATGAACCAAGACATGCTAGAGACAGGTGTAATCTATAGGGATTTCTCTCTCAAAGTAGAAAAAGCAGAGGACTCTTCTACAAAAGCCCCAATGTGGTCAGAAATCCTAAGGGTGGACAGAATCCCGTAGGAAGAACCATGAAAGCCACCAGAAGAGGCAACCAGTGTACCTTAGCAACACTCATCAGGAAAACCCAAGGGCTCTAATACTCCAACCCAAAATACAATAGTGATCCCTGAATATCCAGTGTTCTGAACCTTACAAATTTGGAGGGGCTTAAGCCTGGGAGGTAGAAGTCAATCCATGTGACCCAAGGCAAGCCACATAGGGCTGACCATCATACTCTGCAGTAGGGGACAGGGGCTGGTCTTGGCACAGAATCCCAATTCAAAAAGTAAAGGTGGGAGAGATGGATAAATCAAAAAAGGCTCTGACAAGTAAAAAAAGTAGATTTATAGGTGTTTAAAAATTCAGCTTAGAAAGTTTAACTCCAAATTGCAAGTAGAGATTCAAAGGAATGAATGGATTTTCCAAAAGGAATACTGACTATCTAGAAGACAGGAATAAAGAGAGAAAGAATTGCAGGGAAAATAAATAGCTTAGAAGAGATATTAATAATTAAATTATTAATTTTTAAGTGAATTAAATTACTGATTATTAGTAATTGAAGTATTAGCTTACCCAAACAGCATACTCCATGAAGACTAGACTAGATCAAACACAAATCAATGACTCCATGATACAGCAATAAATATTAGAATAAAATCAAGTTTAAAAATAGAAGACAGTGTGAAACACCTGGGTTTTTAAAAAAACTGACCTGAAAAACAAATCAAGGAAAGATCATTTCAGAATCATTGAATTCCCTCAACTCTATGATTTAAAAAAAAAAATAAACCTGGACACTATATTTTAAGAAAATATAATGAAAACTTTGAGCCAGAGGGCAAAGTGAAGACACAGAACTTATACCAATCACCACCCAACAAGGAAAGCTGCAGTGAATGTCAGCTTAATTGCAGTTTCCTAGTCAAATGAAAAAAAAAAATGCTACAACCATCCAGAAAGAAAAAATTCAGGTACCAAGGAAACAAGACCTGGCAGCTTTACTATAAACAGGAAATTTTGAAGTATGGTGTTCCACAAGGTAAAATTAATATAGGCTTGCCAAGAATAATTTACCCTGCAGTGCTGAGTATAACCCTACAGAGTGAATAACAGATTTTTAGTGGAATAGAAATCTTTCGTGCGTTTTTGATGAAAAGACCAGAACTTCCCAAGAACTTTGATGCAGTAGTGGGCTTAGAGTCTGCTTAAAAGTCCAGTATTGGTAGAATTGTAAACTGTAATCTTTTTAGAGAATGGAAGTATCAGTGTCTTTTAACCCAATTCAATTATTGGGAATATGCCTTGATGAATATTATGAAAAAACTAAATAAAAACTTTCTTTCAAAAATTTAAATAGCAGAATTATTAGTAATTTTAAAAAACCAACTAAAGGCAATCTGTGTGTCCACGGATAGGGGAATGATTGAATACATTTTGGTACATTGATAAAATGGAATGCAATAACAATAGAAAATATAGGAATATAAAGAAATTTGACAAAACTGGAGTAATTAGGATACTGATGCCCCCTTCAGTTAGCTTACTGGCTTTTGTAAATCAGTCACCAAGCATTTATTAAACACCTACTCTTCTAGGCACTGTGATATAAAGACAAACGAAGCCACCCAGAGCTTACATTCTATCAGGGAAGTCAGTATGTGCATAAATAAATATATATAGCACATTACAAAATATGTAAAAAGTAAAATTTTTTGCCACGGATAGGTGCTAACAACTTATGGTATCCAGGAAGGATATACAAGGTGCTGCCTGAGCACAGTTTATTGGTTTTTATTTGAATGAATGGTTATTTAATATTAACTTATGATCTATCCAGTAAATATTCATGGAGGTTGTATGGATACAGATTTATATTAGATACTGTGCTAGGTGCAAAGGAATATATAAAAGTAAATAAAATGAGTCCCTTCCCTTCAGGACTTGGGGTCATAGATTCTCATACATGTTTTCTCATATACATTTTCACATGTTTTTATGAAATAGTTTTTTATGTAAAGATCTGTTCTTATGTAAATTGCATGGTATAACTTTTAATGGTGTTCATGAGAATAAAATTTTTTTTTTTTTAGGTATTACATGAAACCTTCCCTAAACATACATTTCTAATGAATGGCCTCATTCAAGGAGTAAAGGTAGGATCAAGGTTTTTTATACATATGAACACAGGCATTCACACAGAGAATTGTAAACAGACTATAATATAAATTTTAAACATTACTTCATTTCTCTTAATTTTTTGTAGCAAATAGTGGTGTTTGATGAACTGTGTAATTTCTTGTAGACTATACTTTTTGTGTCTGCCATGTAGTTTTTATAACTGATAACATAATTTCTCTTGCAGCATATTCACGTTTGAAATTAGCCATTTTTTGACAGAATACTGTATTTTTCATTCGTGGGAACCTTTCCAGAAATTTTTTTTTATAAAGAAATTAAGAATGTAGAGGCAGAAACAAAAAGAATTCTTTGAGCTTTGTATGGCATAGATTTAGCAATGATACTTTTTATTCCAGGTTAAATTTGTCACTTTTAGAAATATAAAATGCAGTAACATCTCTTTTAACATATGCCATTTCTCATGGAATTGAGCATAGTGATAATCTCCCATGAGTAAGAATTTAGCTAGGTCTTTTTGTTTGATTCACTCTCAGAGTTCTTCAAATGGTTTTATGTTACTATTGTCTGAACTATTTCCCTCCTTCCAGAATTTTGATAGATGAGGAAAATAGAAATGATTTTCACCCATCTCAAGTTGCATTTCAGAATGAAAACTTTGTTTTTTTTCTTAGTCTTAATAATACCACTGGGGTTTTTGTTATTGTTGTTGTTTCAAATGTGTTCATAAAACATAATGTTTCTCTGGAGGACAGTATTAAATGACAGTGACTGCAAACTTGTTAAATTGTATATTTTGTTATTATTTACATATATAATGTTATAATTATATTTTTCTATTACCGTGTTTCCCCGATAATAAGACCTATCCCAAAAATAAGCCCTCCCCTTACTGTGTAAGATTCCTCTAAAATAAGCCCTATTGAGATTGCTACTGTAGTGAAAGTGATCCCCTGCGCTACACGCTACATTACGGTACCCTCTGTATGCACCGCACCGTTCCCCCCCCCCCCCATGAAACGCACGCCTCTCTCCAAGCTGCATCCAATCAGAGCTGCAGCAGTGAGCACGTCATCCTGTTCTTCCCCAGTGATTTGCTTATTGAATAAAGGTACATTTTTTTGTTCACATTTACCTGTTTATTAAAATTGCTGTCAATGTTCATTAAAATAAGCCCTCTGGTGTTTTTCTGTCCAAAAAAAAAAATAAGACAGTGTCTTATTATCGGGGAAACACGGTAGTAAAATGACTAAAATGTTTATGTGAATTTGTGAAAATTGATTTTTAAAAATCATTTTAGGGATTATTGTCATTCCTCAGTGCCCCTCTTATTGGTGCTCTTTCTGATGTTTGGGGTCGAAAGTCCTTCTTGCTGCTAACAGTATTTTTCACTTGTGCACCAATTCCATTAATGAAGATCAGCCCCTGGTAAGTAATTAGTTAAGGTTTTGGCAGCTAATATTACCTTCCATCCTCTCCTAATTTCCCTCCCTTCTCCCAATTTTTTTTTAAACCTATGTGATTTCTGTTTCACTGGGGATAGGTTTTCCCCACCTACCATGAACTTGCCTTTGACATTCGTAAAAAGACTTTGAGAGAATATAGTAATGGAACCATGAGTTGTAGAATTTTAAAACTAGAAATAATCTCAGACCAGATGATTTTCAGTACTCCCATTTTACAGTTGAAGAGAATTAGGTCTGGGGACTTTAAGTGATTTATTCAAGCTTACTCAGCCTGGGCAAATACTAAGTTTCCTGTCCTCTGGTCCTTTCCCTTTTCACTTTATTGAAACTTTTAATGTTGTTGAGTTCTTTATTGTCCGTAGTAATTTTTTTCCACAAGAATATTTACAAATATAGGCCTGAATTGGTTTGAATTCTTGATCTGAATAGAGATTGTGCTTTTATCTACCCCAGCTGTAGCCTTCTCTTTAAGGTAAGAGAGAGTATGGAGGAGAATCTGTAGCCAGTCCCACCTGATTTCAGTTCTGTTAATTTGGTAATGGTGTCTTCCTTGCTTCTATGGCTGTTATAGATCCTAGGGCCAATCTTCTCCACCCTGGTTCCTTCAACTGTCCTAGTTTTCACAGTGAATATATATTTTTCATGTTGTAAATTCTTGGTTAATTATATTCATATTCATATTATGTATCTGTATGTAAATACACACACATCCTCCCAGAAGCTCTCATCTTGGGGTATGATCTTATACTTGAAGTTGGTCTGGTTTTAGATCAGTATAGCATAGGGGGTTAAACATTTATTGAAAATTGTAACCTCAGTAGGTATCTCTTCCTGGACTACTCATAAAGGTAGGTTGGACCTACCTTTGAAGAACAAAATAAGTTTCTCTGGAAGTGTACAGAGACAGAACAAAGAATTTGTCATGAAAAACATTTTGAAAAAAGTCCTCTAAATGGAATGATTATTTTGAAAGTTATATTACATGGAATCTACCAGAGAGTTTTTTAAAACTTGAATTATCAGTACTACAATAGGAATTGCTTACAGTGCAGTTCCATGTAATCCTCAGTTCACTGTGGAGCAACTATATAGCATAAAATAGTTGAAGTTTAGTTTTTTAAAAATCCTTTCAGAATGCTCTTTGATAATTTTGATGTCTTCCAGTTTTATTCAGGAATTCCATTTTAACAGATTTCTTTCTAATTCTGTTGGTTTAGGCATGATTTAGAAAGTAAAAGGTAGCTTGTTGAATAGTGTTGTATACTTGTAACTACAAAATAAATTTTGACTTGCATGTTATTTAATTTAATTCATTTATTGTTAGGTAAAATGGCAAAAAATGAAGAAGCTTTATTTTAGTGAGTGTCTGTAAGGGTTATAAAAAAGATCTTCAGTAGCTAGATATAGAATCTTATGAAATAGTTATTTCATTCATTAATTCCATTCTCTTTTTGTCATGTGGTTTCTTCTAGCCCTATTTTTAACAAGCCCCACTTGTAAAAGTTAAATTGTTAGAAGCAGGATGAGTTAGTGAGTAGGTCTAGTAAGACATGTACTGTTTTAATTCAGCCATCTTTATTCTGATTCACTTACAGAACTTTGGGAGGCAAATTCTAATTGTCCTAACCATTTCCTGTTGGTTATCTGCTTTTAGGTGGTACTTTGCTGTTATCTCTGTTTCTGGGGTTTTTGCTGTGACGTTCTCGGTGGTATTTGCATATGTGGCCGATATAACTCAAGAACATGAAAGAAGCATGGCTTATGGGCTGGTATGTGTGTTATTTGCTAAGATCCCTGAAAGATGTCTTCTTTCTTCAAACACTATACAACATGCTCCAAAAGCAACCCTATCTTACCACTAATTGGCCTTGAACCATGACTTCGCATTTTAAATAGGACAAAAAGGGAAATAAGCATGATCTAGGTCAAAGCTGTTACTTTGAGGAACTAATCATGTCCGGGAAAAAAAAAATCATAGGATTCTAACTTTCAAAAGTGGGGGGTGACAGTGTCAGAGGAGAGTAGGGAATGTATTTGAGAGATATTACAAAGGTGAAATCAACAGACTTTGGCAACAGATTAGGGAGGTAAGAGATAGTGAGAAATCCAGGACTGAGCCTGAGGAACTGGGAGGATGATACTGCCCTTTTTATAGGAATAGGGAAAGAAGGTAGTAGGAAGATTTTAAGAGGGAAAGATACTGAGTTTGGTTTTGGACAGGTTGCATTTAATATGTCTATTGGAATTCAAGATGTCTGAAAGGAAGTTGGAAATGCAAGATTTGAGGTCAATAGAAAATCTGGGGCAGGTTAGGGTAGATTTGAGAGTCATCAACATAGATGGTAAAATCCATGGGAACTGATGAGATCGCCAAGTGAAGAAGGATAGAGGGAGGAATAGGTCCAAGACAGAACCTTGACGGCCACCTAGAAGTAGAGGCTGTGCTCTAGGAAAAATGAAGGAGCCATCAGATAGGTAGGATGAGAATAGGGAGAGAGTCTAGATAGAATAAAATATCCAGGTGGAGGGTGTGATCAATAGTGTCAAAGGCTTCAGAAAGATTGAAGAAAATGAGGATAGAGAAGTCTGTGCTTTCAGAAGATTTCTGAGGGGGCTTAGCTACATTAAGGATATATTAAAGAAAGGCATTTAAAGGAGGGAAAACAGTTCATAGAAAAGTGAGAGGTAAAAAGGGACTAAAATACATTAGTAGTTAAATTTGTGAAGACAATAGGGGAGATGTGAGAGATTTGGTGATGAAGGGAACATCAACGAGACTTGGCAACTTAGATGTGGAGGGAGGTGTTATAAAAGTCAAGGATTCAAGGTTATGAACCAAGATTGCTGGAAGAATGGTGGTGCTTTTGACAGAAATAAGGAAACTAAGAGGAGGAATTCTTTCGATGATAAATACTTCAGTTAATTGAACTTATTAAATATTTCTTCCTTCTATTAATCTTATATTTACCCTAACCATGTCAGGGAGAAGCTCTTCCTGGGCTAAATACTAGGAGCTTTTGTTTTTGGAAGCTAGTTAAACTTTGAGTAAGGATGATGTTAAAAAATTTCAGTGCAGGACATTATTATTTTTTTTTTTCAGAAAGGAAGTTGGTTTTATTACAAATATCAGTTATGGAAGTACATACTACAAAACATTTTATGTGGACCTTTATAAAAGTATTTATTTCACCAAGTCTGGATTACTGGCAGTGTAAAACTCTCAAGATTAATTTTAAAGCTAAGAAATCAAAGGCACAGTATTAACAGGTTTAAAATGATTAACACTCATATGACATCAGGAAACACTCAAGTTTATAACTCCCTAGCACTTAATATTGTTGATAATTATGCATATTGGAGGTTATGAAAGAAAAATGTAGTAAACTAAAGAAGTTCCAAAATTAATGAAAAAGACTTAGAATGCATGATACTCCAGAATCAGGCTCAAATTTGGGTCATCCAAGCCTTTCTTTAAATGTGTTTCACACATCTGACAAATAACACTGTGCTGATATCCAGTATTTGTCAAAAGGAGGCAATCATTGCTTATCACAAGCAAAATACCCATTTTCCAATGGTGTCTGAAAATAGTAACAAATTCTGAACCAGAAAGTAATAGAAGTTAGTCACAAGAGTGCAAAAATTCCCTGCAGAAGTATTTCACTAAACAATTACAAATGTGAGGAAACATTTTTAAAATTTTGATTACTATAAGATTAATCTCCTTTGTACACACTTTGCACAACTGAAATTTTTATTTTCTACAGAAAACAAAATTGTAAATAACAATGCATTTTTAGGCATAAATAAGTATTTGTGTCTGGTTCCAGTATAGTCAGATTAGTACATAAATACTTAAAGAGTAATAGGATGTTCACTTTAGTGGAAAAATCCAAGTTTCTCACATAGCCATTCTTGGGTTAGGTCATCAGTATTTCTTATTTCAAATACCTTGGTTAGTTCAATTGTTTGAACTAGCTTATTCTTACTCCCAGCATACATACATCATCTGTTGTTCAGGCTTAAACCCAACCGGACTAGAGAAAATGAAACACACAGTGTATGAAACTCTTCCTTCATCATGCTGATATATTTATAACTATATACCATGAAGCGAGGTTGTCGTTCAGGAAGTTCATCTTTAAGCTCACCAGGTGAAATACCCTCATGCTCTTCATCCAGGACTACCAGCCGTTTATTCTTGTCAATCTTCATTATAATAGCAGCATTGTTATTTTCTTTTCAAAAACAAAACCTTCTCAGTTTCTCCACTAGATCTTCAGCAACATCACAAACCACCAGAGATTCACTCATTTTGCCACCACCCCGGCAGAGCCTTTCCAGGACATTATTTTGGAATTGATTGATGAAGTTTTCTCATTCAGATCAGACCAAGGACTTAGGACAAAGATAATATAATATTATTTTGTAATATATATCCTAAAGAGGCAGTGAGGAGAGGATTAGGCACAGGGGACTTAGTATATTTAGTATACTTCTGTAGTCCTGTTTCATGTCAGCTGCTTCATATAATTAGGCTATAATTAGGCTTCATAGTTCATGTGTCACTAGGTTCAAGGATCTGTGATTTCTTTGATATGGAATCTCCCTCCATTGATGAAGGCCGTAACCTATCTGTAATTTAGTAGATTTCATTAAAGTTACCTATGGTTCAGAGAGATCTATGAGTTTCTGGCCTGGAGAGGAATGTCCAAATTGTCACAATCCCAATCCTATCCCCTCAGACATGACTCTATCCCAAAAACAACTTGAGGTAATGTTTTTGTTTTTTTGCTTTTTGGAGGGGGGAAGACAGGGTAATTGGGGTTAAATGACTTGCCCAAGGTCAAACAGTTAGCAGGTGTTAAGTGTCTGAGGCCAGATTTGAACTCAGGTCCTCCTGACCTCAGGGCCAGTGTTCTATTCCCTGTGCCACCTAGCTGTCCCAACTTGAGGTAATGTTAAAAGGAATATTAAACAAGAAAAATAATCATAATATGTTAAAATATAGTTTGGGGTTAATATTTCAGGTCACTATTAGTCTCTTCCTGGACTACTCTTCTGTACTGAAAGGTACAGAGATCAATATCAGTATCATTCATTATCAGTGGAGAAGGATAGATTATAGTGGTTTTTCTTCACTGCACTTAGATGATCAATTAATTATCTGTCCACTTAAGGGGGTGGAGAAGGCAGTGATCTAAATAGATTAGATTCAGTCTTTCAAAATTTTGTTTCAAGTCAAGTCAACAAGCTTTTATTAAGCAGCTCTCTTGTTTCCAGGTTCTTCTGTTAAAGCTAATTTCCACCTTTTATTCTTGATCTCACTGACCTAGTCTGTGAAGAGGCAAGTCTGGAAAGATTTTTTTGACCAGAGAAATACAATAATAATAATAATAACAATAATAATGTTTATATATTACCTGAAGTTTTGCAAAGTGCTTTAGAAATATTATCTCAGTTGATCCTCACAACAGCCCTGGAAGGTGGGTGCTCCAATTATTCTCATTTTACAGATGGGGAAACTGAAGCAGGCAGGTTAAATGACATCCCTAGTGTCACACAGCTAAGCATCTGAAGCTAGATTTGCAGTCTTCTTAACTCCAGGTCCAACATTATCCTATTTGTAGAGGAACCAAAAGGGAGGTTTTTTTTAATATGCTTCCATAAAAGCAAACTATTTCAAATAGTACAAATTTGCATCTGCGTTGCTGCATGTTTAATGAGGAATTGGGGAAGTTAGGGAATTGGCAAGAGAATATCTTCACTATATCAGGGTGCATAATTATTTTGTAAGTGACAGGTTATATTCTCTCATTCTACTCATGGTGAGGTTTCCTCAAACTTAATCTTGATTTCTTGCAGGTTTCAGCAACTTTTGCTGCAAGTTTAGTAACCAGTCCTGCTATTGGTGCCTACCTTGGACGAGCATATGGGGACAGCTTAGTGGTGGTCCTTGCCACAGCTATAGCTTTGCTAGATATCTGTTTTATTCTTGTTGCTGTGCCAGAATCATTGCCAGAGAAGATGCGGCCAGCATCTTGGGGAGCACCCATTTCTTGGGAACAGGCAGATCCTTTTGCAGTAAGTTACTTATAAAGTTATAACCTCTCCCACCCCCTGAAAAAAAAAAGATGAATGGCATAGATGTTAGGGTTGTTGTGATTTTTAAGTTCTGAGGTCCCCCAACTGGGTATTTTTTATTCAACCACTCAGATGGATCTGTGATCTCATTGATTTGGAAGTGTCCTCAACCCATATGAATTGTAACCTATTCATGTCTACCATCCTCTGTGGTTCTTATCCATGTTCTCCTATAAGTTTACCAAAAAGTGTTTATCCACCATGCTGGAGGACTTCCTCACTTTTTCCTGACAGCTTCAGGGTACCAGTGCAATGCCCTTACTCTCTATCTGTCACAAATGTTATTTATTATTATTAAAAAAAAAACATACCTAGATATTAAAACTAAGAATATACTGAATTATTGAAGTAGCCAAAATGACAAGTTTGTTTTAAAAAATTAAGCTAAAGCATATCTTTACATGTTAAGATCAACTGATTAATTTTGTTTTAAGACCTTATAGTTGTCTCTTTCCTTCTCTAGTCCCTAAAGAAAGTGGGCCAAGATTCTGTAGTGCTGCTAATTTGCATAACAGTGTTTCTCTCCTACCTACCGGAGGCAGGCCAATATTCCAGCTTCTTTCTATACCTCAGACAGGTAAATAGTCAAATTCTACCAAAATGGAATTTTCTTTTTCATTCAACCTTAAATATTTTATATTTAACCACTACTAAAGAGTTGTTTTCAGGAGGAAGGCATATTTTCCCTGCCATGGAGTTGCTTTTAGTTAAAAAAGCAGTACTAATTTGTATAGATAGCATTTTTGTCTGGCTAATACTGTTGATCATTTTTCATGTTTCCTTGTGCAAAATAGGGATATATTCCTCTATATACAATGATACTACTAAACTTTTCCAGAAGGATACGGGCTTTGATGGTCCTTCCATCTGTGTCCTTCCTTTGGTGTTCTTTGGTGCATTAAACCATTTATATGTACTTGCCCAGTTCCTTTGTGACCAGTAGCAGACATTTGAGAGATGTCTGGATAGATGGGAATAACATAGAAATGTTTTGTCTTTCATCTGCATCGAGTTAATTTTTTTCTTTTACCTTCAAATTAAAAAAAATTTTTTTTAAATTTATTTATAGTTTTCAACATTCATTTCCACAAGATTTTGAGTTACAAATTTTCTCCCCGTCTTTCCCCTACCCCCACCCCAAGATATCGAGCCTACTGAATACCCCTTCCCCCAATCTGCTCTCTCATATTATCCCTTAATTTTCTAGTAGGGCAGGATGGGTTTCTATACCCTAGTGCCTGTATACCTTATATCCTAGTCTGCGTAGAGCTTAAATGGAGAATGTTAGCTTTATATAGCACTAGAGATAGAATAGTTGTCTGTAAAATAGACCTCAAGTGCCTTTTTTGAAGTAATTTCCAATTGTTTTCTCCATTTCACATAATATATTACTGACATCCACTAAGCCTGAATCTCCCAAAGAAAGTATTCCTTATTAAATTAGGTATTCTTGGAAGATGCGTTAACTATTTCAGACCTATAAGATGTTCTTTCAGTTCAGTAAGCATTTTATTGAATGCCTACTATATGCCAGGCACTATTTCAGAGGTTTCTTCTACAATATAATATTATGCTTTTGTAAATTATGCTGTAGTGTTTATTCTCTATTAACATAAGCTTTTTAAAACTCTAGATAATGAGATTTTCACCAGAAAGTGTTGCAGCATTCATAGCTGTCCTTGGCATTCTTTCCATTATTGCACAGGTGAGTCCTACTTCTAAACTTCAGCACCTCAGATGTTAAGGTTTGTGAACTGTCCAGCACCAGTATGCTACAACACTAGTTGTGAGTGTCAAAGGTAGTGTGGAGTGGTGTGAATGGAGTTAGGGAAACCTGTGTTTCAGTTAACTGGCCTCTCAGATCCAGTTTCTTCATATGTAAAATAAGGAGATTGGACTACATCTTCTCTGAGGCCCTTTCCAGTTTTAAATCTATGATTCTTGATCACCAAGGGAAAGGATATACTGCCAGTCTTCTGGGAAAAAAATATAACTACTTGTTTAAAATAATTTTTTTGTTTTAAAAGAGACTATTTTTAAGTTGCCCAAAAATTGTTGAAGAGGGGGAAAGTGAGTCTTTATAAAAAGCAAAGTAATTGAGTTTGAAAAGCCCAGCCTTGGATTTTTCTAAAATTATAGGCAATGAATGTCATTAAGTGGTGTATGACATTATGCATATGATAGAGAAAAGAAGAGTTATATGGTAATTTTGCTCATGCAGTTGATCGGCCTGATCTGGTTATATTTCTGTCCAATGTCTACTCGCTCACTGAAGAGGAAAATCAATTTCAGGAAAGGAATCTAGACTTTTAGATCTAGACTTCTGTTGTGGTCTTCCTCTTGAATTAAAAAACCAGTTCAACCATAGTAGAGCATGTCTTGCTTCATTAGCTTTAATTTCACTTACATAAGGCTTTGCATTTATTGGTAGAGATTAAAAGTTAGAAGGCCTAAAATTCAGTCTCATATCTGGGTGCCTACAGTTAACAAGAATAGTCATTAAAACCTAACCCTAGGAACCAGCTAAAAAATGACAGGCCTCAGTTTGGCTCCTGAGAAACTTGCAAGTTAAATCACAGAGTCTGAGTTGTCACGGACCTCAGAGTTCATCGTCAACCTGTGCATTTGGAGGAGTGGAATCCTGCTACAATACAGCTGATAAGTGGAGCACAGATGATAGAAAAACTTATTATCTTCTTAGCCAACCCTTTCTACATGTGAACGTTTCAGATTTCCTCATACTGAGCAGACTGCTTTTTTTTTTACAGTTTAAAAAACTCATAGGCTTTAGAGTTGGAGGGCCCTATAAGATTGTCTAAGGCTCTCAGACTTTCTTATAGCATTTAATGTATTAATTTTGGAAAACATATAATAATTAAGGCTTCTGTGAATTCGGTACTGTTTCCAGGTTAATTTGCATTTGATTAATCGTAATAGCATCTACATATATTGAAAAAATAAAGAAACTATTATATGTGACACATTTCTATTCTGTTGATGCAAAATAGTAACATATATAGCAGTTTAACCTTATAAAGCACTTTATGATTATTACCTATAACAACCATGTTATTATTTTACAGACGAGGAAACAGACTGAGAAAGGCTATATGACTTGACTAGGGTCACACAAATAGTGTCTGAAGCATGATTTGAACAAGTCTTCCTGACATCAAGTCCATGCTTTTATCCATTGTACCACCTAGCTACTACTGATGTCTTTATTTATTAATTCACAAACATCTTACAATAATTGATTGCTCCAGGGGTTTATAGCTCAAAGATTGAGAACTACTGATCAGATCCTTTTCATTTTCCAGAGCAGCAAACTGAGCTCCAAATAGATTGGGACTTGCCCAGTGTCACCTAAGTGACAAAATTGGCCTTTGATGTTGGACCACTAACTTCATATCCAGTGTTTGTTCCCCTCTCCCATTCTGCTTCTTCCTCCCCTTGTTACTCAGTCTACCTTTTTGCACTGCCACATGATAGTCCTACAAGTACTTGCTTGCCTCTCCCCTCCCCCCCCCCAGCTTTTATCTTTTGAGTTAGATGTATCCAGGTTCTTTGACAGATCATGGGATGCCATGCTCTCCCAGTACTTTGATTATCTGTTGCTTACCTGAATGTGTTCATTTTCAGTGTCCTTCCTAAAATATATATGTAATGTATATTTGCTTTTTTTGGAGGGCATTTGGGGTTAAGTGACTTGCCCAAAGTCACACAGCTAGTAAGTGTTAAATGTCTGAGGCCAGATTTGAACCGAGGTTCTCCTGACTTCAGGGCCGGTGCTCAATTCACTGCACCACCTAGCCACCCCATCCTTCCTAAAATACTAAGAATACCTGGTGTAATGAAGGAGCAGTAGAAGACTTAGAAGATATTCCTTTTATATAACCTGGACCCAACCTTCCTCTTCCATAAAAGAAAGTGATTCCAAGGCCTTAGCCACTTCTGAATCCTATATGTGAAATCCTCTATGGTTTTTTTCATTTTTCAAATGAGAACATCTGTCTGGTCTATGTCGTGGAATTACTGTAAGATGTTAAAATGCTTTATATCTTGTAAAAGTTCTTCAACATAAAGTTATTATAAATATTCATTTTGCAGTTTTGCCTTAAAATGTATACCTCTACCAGTATGGAAAAAATGACTAAATTGTGACCTTCCATTTTATGTGGGCACCCCAATGTATACTCCTTTTCTCCTATTTTAGTGTAGATTTTTTTAACCTTGACTCCCCAGGTCAGCTTCTTATTTGATAAGACTATATAGATGTGAGGTTTGACTTAAGTGCTAATAGGCACTTGATTGTGAGGTAACAAAGTATAGCATAGCAAATGTGAAACGCATAGTTGTCCACCTTTCCTCTGAATCCATAATGATTAAAAGCAAAAGAATCTCCCCCCCCCATTCCTGTCTGCATTACAAAGTATGATTTCAGAATGTGTCCTTGAGAATTATTGCTGGAAATGTAAACCAAAGATAGAATGATAAGATCATTAAAATTATTCAACAGCTTATCTAAAAATAGTTGCATGGTTTTTTTTTTTATTCTCTTAGACCATAGTATTAAGTTTACTTATGCGATCAATTGGAAACAAGAATACCATCTTACTGGGTCTAGGATTTCAAATATTGCAGTTGGCATGGTATGGCTTCGGTTCAGAGCCTTGGTATGTATATGTATTTGTATTTTAGATTTTACTGTTAGTATATCTTGTCTAAAATGGAAACTTTTTCATGTATTTTTTACTAAATATTGTTATTTTGTCTCCAAATGGGTGCAAATCTTTTACCCTGATTTGTTTGAGCCTTCTATAAAACCAGTTTGAGGTATTGAAAGTTCCTATTTCACCGATTGGCTGAGCTTTTGAGCTCACTTTTAAGATCACTGACTCTTCCCTAAATAGTATTTGTGACATGTCAGCTTAAAAAAAACACTCTACTAGTCTTTTGCAAAATCCCTTAATAACAAGGACCTGAAAGTTAGTTTTATTAATTTTTTTTTCTGTTTAGAAAAAAAAAATTAACCCCAGTGTTCTTTACTGGTGGCAAACAAGGAATGAGTGAGTAAAATCCAGTTGTTTGGTCTTACTTCCATGACTCTCCTTCTCAGCTTTTCTTGCCACAGTCTGGTTTCCTGCAGTGAGGTGACCATGATGCTGGTGTCAAGATGCCCACAAATGCCATTATGCCCAGGTATCAGAGGAATTGACTCCATGATCTGCCCTGATGTTTCAGTACAGCTGAATAATCACCTCTTTTGACTTGGATTTGTTTTTTTACATTAAAAAGGTTACATAAGGCAGGTTTTGTGGTGGGGGTGGTGGTATTGAATTTGTTTTTAAAAGAACCCTGGATTGTAGATTTTATAAGCTTCAAGGTAAATGTCAGACAACAATATTCACTTGGCATCCCAAGTGAAAACTTCACTAAAATTTCCCTTAAATGACTGATTTTATCTAAAATCAGCTGACTTCTGTCTACTGGTATCTTCTCAAACTGGCAAAGTGAGCACCTTGAAAAAGTGGATTAGCTGATGGTCTTTCTGGTTTCAGAAAACATGTCAGTATAGTCTGTAACAGGCCAAATTGTCTCCCCCACTCCCCCCCCCCCCCCGCCCCGGCTAAAAACGACCCAGTTGCTGCATGAATTAAACTCTCCTAATGGGTAAGCAGTATGCCAAATTTGCTGGTTTTATTCTGAATTTTGCCTTTTACTTTGATTGCAGGATGATGTGGGCTGCTGGGGCAGTAGCAGCCATGTCTAGTATTACCTTCCCAGCTGTCAGTGCACTTGTTTCACGGACTGCTGATGCTGATCAACAGGGTAAGTATGATGGGAGCCAGTGGTGTGGTTATTAAAAAAGCATACGAGCTTTTTATCTGCTTATTTTAGTATACTTCATTATCATCAAGAAATCCTTTTTTTTTTTTAAGGCAATTGGGGTTAAGTAACTTGCCCAAGGTTACACAGCCAGTTATTTGTGGGTGTGGTGCTAAGTATCTGAGCCCAAATTTGATTCCCAGGTCATCCTGACACTGGAGCCGGTGCTCTTACTCGCTGAGCCACCTGGCCGCCCCTCATCAAGAAATCTTAACAAAAATTGTTCCATTACTGATTTTTCCAGTCACTTAAAAAAACTGAAGGGATATCCTGTGTTAATTAAAAGTGTCATTTATAGCTGGTTAGGGAAAAAGTCAAATAACTTTAACAAATAACTTCTGTTGTATAGCTAGGCAATGGAATTTTATAAAGGTCTTAAGATGTTTTTACTACATTGGATCATTTTTATAGACTGACTCTACAAAAATGTTTTTTGCCCTAAAGCTCATCTCACATTTACAGTATTATATACTTTAAAATACTTAACTTATATTTTGTAGGACTAATGGCTTATAGAATAGCATTTTGTGACATGGCCTATTACAGCCATGTGTTTTCTTAATGCATAACTCTAGTCATTTCATTCCCATAATCCAAAAAGTACAAAACAAAACAAAACAATCTGCTTGGGGTAGAAGGATCTAGCCTCCTTTTCTTGTTTTTTTTTCCACTGTTGTACTCCATACAGGTCTATTCCAACCAAACTACTTTTCTGATTTCCTGCCTCCATGCCATCTCCCATGCTAGACTATGACCCCTTTTCCCAGTTCATATACTCATGAATGTATTTGTGTTATTTCCTCATCTTTCTAAAAATTAATGTTTGTGAAATGATCATTTAATTGATCTGAGGACTGTAATTGCAGCTTAGAAATGGTTGTATTGAGGGGCAGCTAGGTGACACAGTGAATAGAGCACCAGCCCTGGAGTCGGGAAGACCTCAGTTCAAATTTGGTCTCAGACACAACACAAAAACTAGCTGTATGACCTTGGACAAGTCACTTAACCCCAATTGTCCTCCAAAAAGCAGAAAAAGAAATGGTGGTATTATCAATAAGGGAAAAATGCTAAGGGGTGTTGTTTTGTTTTGTTTCACCATTTAGGGGTTGTTCAAGGCATGATAACGGGAATTCGAGGATTATGTAATGGGCTGGGACCAGCTCTTTATGGATTTATATTCTACATATTCCACGTGGAACTGAATGAACTACAGATGACAGAAACAGATTTAGGAACAAACCAAGGTCTTCAGCACCATACCCAGGAGGTATTTTCTTCTTCTAGTTCACTCTTAATTAATATAAAAATTTTATTAGACTACACTAAAGGACATATTAGAAGAGATTATTTTAATAAGTCCTGTGTAAGAATCTTCCTTTAGTGATCAAATAGGGTAAAATATTAGAAAGTCAATCATTATTACAAGCTGCTTAGAGCAAATTTTCTACCAAATAAATCATTTTAATACATTCTAAATAAAACCAACTAGTTACATGAAAGACTGAGTTCTATTAGTAGAAAGCCATTTGTGCTCTCTTTATTTCTACATTTCATCACATCCATTGAAAGGTCATGACTTCAGCCAATATGAATAGTCTCCAAGTTTCCTCCCACTTGATAAATGAGCTTTAGATTTATTTGAGTGTTCAGATGATTTAAGTAAAAATTAATTTGGCTGTAGGTAGAAAAATAACATTTACTATACAGGTTTTTAGTTCAGGGTATAAATATTTTAAACCTATGAGTTACATAGAATCTGACATATATTCTTTTAACACATCACTATTTTAAGCTGGTTTTGCTTTATCTCCAAACAACTTTACAGCCACTTTAACAAATATTTACATTCTTTTGCCTACTTTGGACTTTGGAGGTTTGATTTGATGTCCTTCTGCATTTAGAATAAATGATAATCTGAATTCTTCTCCCTTACTCTCTCCCATCAACTTTTTTCCCCCAAGACTTTCTTGGCTTTCTCTCATATGAAACATATGGTATTTCTTTGGTACTCACAAAATACCTAAAGTTATACCAAGAATCCTACTTTTATATATAATACTGGATGAAAAATAAAACTGAGTAAGTTTTAGTCACGTTTTTTATTGCCTTACATTTTTTCCAAGTCTAAAATCTATAAATTACAGCTCAACACTGCCCCCTTTCTTTCAGGTAAGGATTTTACAATAAATATCAGAAAATACTTCCCTCATATCACCACTTCAAAGCCAAACTTATGAAAATTAATGGATAAGAGGAAGAAACCATGTCCTTAAAACAGACTAGAAATAGCAACCCCTTTATTCCTATAACTGAGAGAAATTTATGAACTGATGAGACTTTCTTTGCAAAATCCTAATCTTTTTTTCTTTCCCCAGAATTCCATCATTCCTGGCCCCCCATTTCTCTTTGGAGCCTGCTCTGTTCTTCTGGCTCTACTTGTTGCCTTGTTTATCCCAGAACATACCAACTTAAATGTAAGAGCTGGCAGTTGGAAAAAACACTGTGGTGGTCACAGCCATCCTCATAGTCCACAGGCTCCTGGGGAAGCCAAAGAACCATTGCTCCAGGACACAAATGTATGACAGCAGACACTGGGAAAAACACTGTCAGCTCCTAGTTCTTGGTTTTTCACCTGCAGTTCTGGATGCATATTCCGTTTTCATCCAAATTTCATTTTGTATGGTTGTCTTAAGAAACTTATGTGCATGAAAAATAGAATAATTCTCCAAAGATGTCATTTTAAAAAGGTCTTGTTTCACACCAATCTTTTGCCACTAAACTTTATTAAAGCCTTAAAGTTTAGTTCTGGAGAAAAGGAATAAATTATCTATAAATAATTTCCATGGCATATATTTATATGCCTTTGCATCCATTTCCTTAAGGTGTTGAGCTTTAATTCTATTTATGCTGAGTCTCAGTGAGACACTAGTAGGTAGCATAGTTGTAGACCCGATTATTTTAATGCTGTAAAATCTTGGGTCAAGTAATTCAAAGCCTTATGCACTAAGTAAGGAAAAGGCAAAACATTTTGCATTTTTTACTTTTTTTTAATTTTATTTTTTACTAAATACAGAATCAATCATGTTTTAAGCTTGCTTGCAGAACAGTAATTTTTTAAAGAAATATATAAGTGCATTGGGGGGGGGAGGTGGGGTATTATATAAAATAGTTATCAGACCATTTGGTATTTAAATGGGTGGGTGTTTAGAGCCTCCAAGACTTTACTGGCTCAAGCACAGCTTTCCAAAAATAGTTTTCATATACCACTGTTGTTTTGATGTTTGCATAATCACAAAGACCTCAACACTTGAATACAGAAACTATAAATTATACAATAAACTGATAGTCTTGAAAATGTCAATGTGATATCTTTGTATAGATATAGTGGCCTTTCAGGATTGTCATAGTAACACTTTACAAAGCTAATGCTTGTCCTAAATTTTCAGGACCCTAGAAGAGAGCTTTATATAATAATTACTGATGTGAATTTCTCTAAAGTGTATATTTTTGTGTCCAGTTATATTATTTAAGAAATGTTACTTTGTATAAATTGTGTATAAAATATTGTATAGTTTAAAATGTTTTTGACTGTGGTTATTGATTTGTAAAACGTTGGCCCTGATTGAGTGGGTGGGGGGGTAAATATACTGTTAATAAGTTTGACTTTTAACAGAATTAACAATTGGTGTAGTGTATGTGTGTACATACATCATATGCATATTATATATTCTATAAGGTTTTCAGCATTTTCTCTTCATAGAATATATGTATATACTCTATAGATATACATATACACTAACTGCTAAAATATATTTTTATTAGAATATATAACACACATACACACTGAAAACCTAGTACAAATAGAGCCTCATTTCCCTTTAAAAGCTTGGCTTGGCCATTTTCAATAAACTTGGGACATACCACTGAGCAAAAACCATTTTAATACTTAAGTAACACATTAAATGTATAACATTGATTATAAACAAATGTACAGCTTTTACACTCAAAACAATTGAAGAGTTTAAGAGGTAGAACAGAGTATAAATAACCCACAGCAAATTTCCAGTTGGTATGGTTTCTATTGTCAGATATAAGAAAAAAGTATGAGCATTTAAAAAATGCTTTGGTAAATCTTAGTAGGCTGCTATCACGTTAAGGGTTAAGGCGAAGAAAAGGGCTGAATCCCCTTTACAATAATCAAAACGTTGCCTAAACATATGCCCCAATTACCACCATCTACATTCAGTTTATAAATATGTACTATACAATATTTACAACAAAGAACATTCTACGGTTGCTTTCAAAAAGCTGCTTCATAATCCACATTTCATTGAAGTCACTGTAATCTAGTTATGTTATCTTGAAGATCATGGGACTGTAAGTGAAGCCTAACAGTTCAACAAAATAGGAGACTCATAGGCATGAAGATTGTACTGTGTTTGTTTTTTTAAAGCCTAATTAATAAAGCTAAAATTTTTCTCAGAAGGCATGACACAGTAACCTAATTTTCCCCTAGATCTTAAAATTAAGTAAGACTTAAAAATCCTGGAAAGGGCTTTATAGCAGAATCACCTAAGAGTCCAGCTAATCTTTTAAAATGTCACCAACTGATGCTTGCACTTAAGAAAAAATACATCCCAATCTCTGTACATTTTAAAATGTTTCTGCATAATAAAATACAAACCTTCATGCTTAAGAATTAGAATTTATCAGTTATGTAGAAATTATCTGAGGAATTAACTGCACAGAGAAGAAGTTGGTGAAAATGAAGTTAGAGAAGGCAAAGGGATAATATAAATTATAGTCCAAAGACTTAAGAAAATAGTTACCATTGAAAATATGCCTAGGTATGGTCTGCATGTTAAGTTTCCACTGTTAACTTTTCTTGGCTTATTGAACACATTAAAAGCTGAGGGAAAAAAACTTATTTTCTAACAAGACTTCTAAGTTTTGCAAAAGAGCCACTTGATAAAATTTTATCTGCAAAATTTTTAAATTAAAAAAATCTTGATGAATACAGGAGGCCAAAAGTGTTTTGAAGTTATTCAGGTTAGATGACATTTTAGCCTAATCTGGCTGTTAGCTTTGCAACACTAAGATTTTTTTTTTTAAGCAATTGGGGTTAAGTAACTAGCTCAAGGTTACACAGCTAGGTGTTTCTGGGTGGGTGCTAAGTGTCTGATCCTGGATTCGATCCCAGGTCATCCCAACTCTGGGGCCGGTGCTCTTACTCACTGTGCTACCTGGCCGCCCCTAGAAGATTTTTTTTTAAAAAGTATCTAACATCACTAGATAGGTTTGAAGGAAGTATTGATGAATCAACTACAAGAACTATTTTGCACAGCTGGCTAAACCCACAAGAATTACACTGATTTCTTAATAGTGAAGTCTATCAAATCTTAGAACAATGTTCCAATATAACAATGTTTATGAAATCATATATAAAAAAACTTTAAATCTTGTATTTGAAAACCAGTAGACTCAATACTTTTAAGAATTTTTCCTCTTCAATTGCTAGTACCCCATGGGGGAAAACATTATTAGCATTCTTTGGTTTTATATTAAAATTGCTCTCATTTAAGAGGGTTATGGCCTTCCACATTTATTTCCATAAAATACATACAGCTACTACCCTCAAAAATGGTACCAAGGCTTCTTAAAAAGAAAAGGCACTAAATATTCCATTACCTGGGAAATATAGACCAATGCCAAAATCCAAATTTAGTTCTTGCTTTCATAATATTTTCCACATACAGCCAAAGTAACATCTCTTTGTAGGATTAAAACACTAACTCATCAGTAGTCACTTAAGTCAAAGGCAAATTTATCTTGTATTCATGGTGGTTGTGTTTATATTGCTATGTTAAGACCCAACCACTGCCATTCTCTCAATACTTCACAAAGCAAAACAGGTTTGATCACTGTCCAGGAAAATATGCCGAAGCTACAGGAGGAGGAAGTACTGCAGGTTTTGCTGAAGCTTGTAGGGTTGTTAAAGAGCCATCCTTCTGATTTTCTATAAGTAGTGGAAAACAAATATTAGTTCTTCGACTTCATATGCATGTGAAGTTTTAAATCACAATATATAGTGTAAGAAACTCCAATTTAGAAATAATTGAGAAGATTCTTACCTGGATTACTGAAGAGGTTTTGACTAAGCCCTCGTAATGGAATGCTATCTTCCCTTTTCTTCAAATATTTGGATTCCAGGCCCAAATTTTTGCCACTTATGAAAGGGGAGAAAAAAAAGTACTTAATTTTTTTTTCTAAACAGATCATTCCTTAGTAAAAATTCAATGAAGCTCAGTAACTAAAGTTTGAATTCTGTTAAACCATGGTTTTAGATGAGGAAAGAATTGGTTTTTATGAGATAGGCCAGAAAACAGGGAGTGAATAATGAAAAAAGACATCTATAAGGAGGTGACCAGTGTCCAGTGAGCAAACACCAGATTAGACCAATTGATAGGTGTTGGCAATAATGAAACAGCAGAGGCTGCCATACTGAGCAAAAAGTGACGGAAGGAAAACAAGCTTACCAAACACTGACCATACTCACTGAATCCAAGTCAGAAGGGCCCTCGGCCAATCAAGCCAGCCAACACATTAAGAAACTCCTAAACTGGGGGTGGCTAGGTGGTGCAATGAGTAAAGCACCGGCCCCAGAGTCAGGAGGACCCGAGTTCAGTTCCAGCCTCAGACACTTAACACCCACACAAAAAAACTAGCCATGTTACCTTGGGCAAGTTACTTAACCCCAACTGCCCTCCAAGAGGCAAAAAAAAAAAAAATCTCCTGAACAGTAAAGATAACTGGCTAGAAAGCCAAGCAGTGAAGAACCTGCTGCCTCCTTGGGCAATCCATTTCAACTACAGAGGAGTGTTAGGAACTTTTCCCTTACAGCAAGCTGAAATGTGCCACTTTGCAACTTCTCATTGCTGAGAGGCAAAGCAGAACAAATCCAATTCTGACCTGTCAGTCCCTCAAATTTTTGAACACAATTATGTTTTATACTGAGCCTAGGAAAGGTGATAAACACATCAAGATATAGGGTATATACAGCTAAGAATAAAATTGCCAGGACAGAACTTTGTGAAAAACAACCCAAAATTGGGGGCAGGGCATGAATAATGATGCCAGCAAAGAAGAGTGAAGAGATGCCAGAAATGTAAAAGGAGCCAAGAAAAAGCACCACAAAAATCCAGGAGAGGGTATCCAGGAAAGAAAGTGTCAAATGCTACAGAAGTCAACACAACTGTGCAATCTAACGTGTATAGGGCGTCCTACTAATCCTCTTTGAACTCTCAAATTTTCCATTTCTAATCCACATTACTACTACCTGATACATATCCCCAAAGAAATTTTTAAAAAAGGAAAAGGTCCCATATATAAAAAGTACTTGTGTTAAATGAGTAAGCATTAAAATGCTTACTATTTGCACAAAACAGTACTAAAGCAAAACAGTCCCTGCTCTCAAGAAGCCTATTGTAATTAGAGAAACAACACATGTAGGTATTAGCTACGAGCAAGATGGAAAGGATAGTCTCATAGTCCTTAGGATATAGTGGTCAAAGTGGATGCTAATAAGTTTTGTCATTTCTACTGATTAAAAAAACCCATCTATTTCTGATGATACATTCAATTCTACCAAGGATTTTCATAGTAAGAACTTTTATTTTCCAGGTTTTCAGTAGGTGTGGTTTCTGAGGAAACAGAAATTACACCATCCACAGAAGCTGATGCCAGATCTCATCTCCATGTGGGTGGCTTTCTAAGATGGTGACTATAGGGGCTGGACTAGAAGGTCTGGGATGTTGCCGCAGCTCCTAGAGTTCTTAAGCTTACCTGATCGTTGGTCAGCAAGAAGTGGTTGTAAGGAAAGTAGGCCCCTTCTCCATGGCTATAGAGCTTGCACTAGACACAGGGCCAGCAGTCTTGGGGGCATTGCTATTCCAAAAGCTTTTGGGTTAGGACCCCGTGCCATCTCCATAAAGAGTCTGAGAATAAGTGGTAGTGGTCTGACTTGATTGGAACATACTGTCACCTGTCTTTCCATCAGCTAGACCAAGAGGTGGCAATTTTTGTTATATCAAAGAGCTGGTGCCCACCAATTGGGGAACGGCTGAAATTCATGGTATATGGATGTATTTTTACTTGAATACATTTATGATATAAAGGAGGGGTTTTTTTTTTATAAAGGAGAAGGGGCGATAAGGCAGTAAGGTTAGTGACAGCAATGCCAGAAAAGAGAAAGAAATTGTCAATGCAACATTCTTTAAACTGCACGGAAAAGTTCAGAGAAAGAAAAAAAACAAAGGAAAGCTTTGGAAAAATATGTTGTCTATTAAATATACATACATATGTGTGTGTGTGTGTGTATGTACACACACACACACATAAATATTTTTGCTTTTTGGAGTGGGGAAGGCAGGGCAATTGGGATTAAGTGACTTGCCCAAGGTCACACAGCTAGTAAGTATTAAGTGCCTGAGATTGGATTTGAACTCAGGTCTTCCTAACTCCAGGGCTGGCTGTACTTATTGCACAACCTAGCTGCCCCCTATTAAATATTTTTTAAAAACAAGCTGTCTGTACAGAGATTCAAGTTTCATATACAATTCTTTTCTGTTTATGAAAACGCTTCTTGTTTGTCATATTCAGCCTAACAAGATATTAAAGTCCTGGAAAAAGAAATATTCCTCCCTTCTCTCTTACTCTTCCTTCTTGAAGAGCATTGGGCTCAGAATAAAAGTTCCCCTTGTTAGCGCCTCCATCTTTTGAAGGATGAAATCATTAAGTCAAATCAAAAAAGAGCTGCTTAGCTCTTGGCAGAAAATCACCCATCACTAAATCTCAGTGCCATATCTGTGGTTTATTTCCTCAACCTTAACCTCTCATATAGCAAGAAGGAATAAAAAAAATTGTATAGTCAGAGCATTGTAATGGTACTACAGAAATGGAGAAATAGCTAGAGAAAGAACTGTCATCTTAGAAGGATCCATGTGAAGAATCTGAATGGGTTCTGATCTGTACCAGTGGAGTACCCATATATATATATATACCCACATAAACAGGACAAAAAAAGCCATTAAAATCATCTTCATCTTTTTTTTTTTTACTCTCTGACCTCCTTTTAGTACCATGCCCCTGCAGTCTTATTACTCTGAAAGATGTCTCTGTCACTAGGCAATAGCAGCCTTCTCACAATATTCTTCCACTCCTAACGGCTTCTCCTAATGAGGATTCCTTTGCCCTCCGAGTCAGCAAATATCTATCGGGTGCCTACTATGTGCCAGGCATTGTGCTAAGCACTGAGGATACAAAAAGAAGCCAAGACAACCTCGGCCCTCAAGGAGCTCATATACTAACTGGGGAAGACAACAGAAAAAAAAAAGCTGAAAAGGATGGGGTGGGAGGAAAACATAATGAAGTCCTTGTGGGAAATCTGAGTAAATTAGTTTCAGAACTGATTATATCTTAGAGCATGATGAGTTTCTGAAGAGCATTAAGTCCAGGAAAGCAGCAGGAGGAAAAATGATGACCCTGTGTGGCTCTTCCTCTCATTGGTCAGTTCTTGGAACATCCATTTTAGAAAAGGGCCCAGACCATTTTCTATTCTTTACAGGGCTTGATTCCTGACACTCTAGACTTCTTTTTCCATTCCTTCCACCAACACACACACACACACACACACACACACACACACACACACATGCACACATGCATGTGTGCACATTTCTTGGGCACCTGTCCATTTTTCAAGCTTCTTGAGGGCTTGAGGCCTGTCTTTCTTGTACTTCCATTTGTATTCCCAGCACTTAGCAAGTGCCTAGTATAAAGTAAATGCTTAATAAATGTTTGATGACCTAATCTTCAACAATGCCAGAAAAAACAAGGTGTTCTTTAACATTTAAGAAATCTCTCAAACATATCAATATTAAACCAAAAATGCTGGGAACCATTTCCAGTTAATCTGTAATCAATAATTAACATTCAAGAGACAAATGGATTTACGTGTTTTCAAACTTTTGCTGTAGTAAATCTAAAAAAATGACTTTAAAATATAATTGCCAATATGCAATATTTTAATTACACAAAATTAAAAAAGTATTTACTTTTCTTTATCAGTTGGGCGAGGTATATTAATAGATCCTCCTGAAGGAACATCTCCTGATGTTTTTGCAAACTGCAAGTTAAACTGAACCTGGTAAAAGACAAAACATTTCATATATTTGAAGCTATGAAGTTTAATAGCATAATTCTGTACAGTTATTTTTTTCTAGAAAATTCAACTAGAACTTGAAATAAGCTTACCCATATCTTTTTATGTGTAAGGTTAAATTACAAAGTTATATTCCTTTTTTTCCCCTAAGCTGCACATAAAAGGTGTGACTGTGTGCACATAAAAGGTGTGACTAAAGGAAATTTATTTAAAGCACCAGGATTATACAACAACAGTCATTAATAAACTGTAGCTAAACTCCAAGATGATGTTATTAAACCCTGTTGTTAAATTTCTATCTGCCAATCACCCCTAGATATAAATCAGATGGTCAGTAATGATCCAAGCTAGTTTCTCAACCTCAGTGATATTAACTTCCAAGCATCAGGCTGCTGTTACCACTAGCTTCACTTACTGTGGGGGAACAAAATATTTTTCCCATGAAACTAAATGTCCCTGATTCACTTCTTCTCTAATACGGTATACCTAAGACATGTCAGGATTTCTACACAGTAAACATGAGTTACTCCTCTTTCATGTTGTTAGATGAATTCTACAGATAAAATTGTTGAGGTCAAAACTAAAACCAACCAAGTCTTCTTTTATGGGTTTACATGTTCACTAGGTCTAAGGAGTATTATAAGTTTCCCCCAGAAACATGGATGTCTTATTCCTTGGTTATACTTCCAAGACCATTATTTCCTTATTACTTCCTATTTTCTTCAAAAACATGTTATTTTCTCCAGTTTCCCAATGCCTTTGCCGTTTCTATTTGCCACTAGAAGTGAAAAGTATAATCTTAAAAATGTTCAGGTTAAGTTTTCTTCCAGGATGAACTAGTTTCTACAACAAACATTACTTATTAGCCACCTTCAGTTGGCCCTGTAGTATGGGACAGTGGGAAGTAGTGAAACTGCAGTCAGAAAACCTAGATGCAGATCCTGGCTCCACTGCTTCTCAGCATTGTGAGCATGGACGGATAGATCACTTAAAACATCTCTCAACCTGAACTTGTTCTCTGTATACTATGACCTCTATATACCTCACTGTGGGAGATAAATTAAGTGCTTTGTAATCATAAGAACTGCAAAACAAACGAAGTCTGAGTTTTTCATCATTTTCCTAGGTCCTAAAGATGAGTGAATGTTATCTTTTTATAATATCATAAACATCAAAGTTAGAGGTCTTAATACAAAGAGGCAAATTTGATCTCAAAGTATCAATGAGACATGGAAGGTGAAAACCATGACAGGAATGTGAGTTCTGGATGGATATATTTTATGTGGGGGGAAAAAAACAAAAGAATATGTAAAAGGGGGTGAGAAAGCACTGTTTATTTATTAAGCAGGCATATTTATATGAGGAAATCTAGGAACCAGAACTGAGAAATAAAATGAAAGCATTTCAGTAGAGATCAATGGAAGAAGGAACAGAAATAATTTTGTCATTGAACCATACTATAGATTACCATGACATGACAGAAGTAAGAAAGATGAGGCATTAAAGAAACATCAAAATCCTAGCACAGAGGCATAACACAGTATGATGAAGAACTTGAATTATTTGGCTGTCTACTAGGGTCTGTCTACCAAAAAATTTGCTTTGCTTTAATTATCATTTCATACTCTTTTTTTTTTAAGTGGAAGAACCAATAATGACAATTTCTACTTTATATCTGCTTCTAATAATGGGGAAGAAATGGTTATAGAAATGATGGAAATGTTGAAGAAAAATGATGACTACACCTGAAAATTTGTGATAGAAAAGATATAAACTAGGCATAAGCTAACAAGTAACATAAGCTATGGGATAGCAGGTATCAAAGAGTTCAAAGAAAGGATAAGTACAATGTATAGGCTAAAATTTTACAGGGGTCCAAGAGGGCCCCCTTCTCTCCTTGGATACTGGTGAAGACCCTCATCACCTCACACTTTACTACAACAGGCTGCTGGTGGGTCTGCCTACCTCAAGTTTCTCCCTATTCCAGTTCATCCTCCATTCAGTTACCAAAGAGAGTTTCCTAAAGTGAAGGTTCAACCATGTCACTCTCCTACTCAATAAACTCCAGTGGTTCCTAACGCCTCCATGATCACATAAATCCTCTGCTTGGCTTTGAAAGCCTATGTAGCTTACTGTTTGCTTGTTGCTTCCCTCAATAGATTGTGTGTGTGTGCATTCCTCAAGGGCAGGGACTGTATTATGCCTCTCTTGTTTCTCCTTTGCACATAGTAGGTGCTTAATAATGCCTGCTGACTTTTCCAAATATGAACTGAACTAATCATTTAAATTCCTTTTGATTGTGAAATTCTGATTCTAGATCTTCTCTACCTTCTTTAAACTTTATTGCTGTCAAACATTAACATTTTATCCCTATGCTTCTTCAAATATTTCAAGTGTATCACTAGCATATTTAACTTAAAATTTTAGTTTAAGTAACTTATTTTTATTTGAAAAATCATACACAATTCATCACAAGCTTCCAGTCTAAGACTTACTGACTGACCTGCAAAGGACTACTGGTATAGGATGAAACAAACCCCTGCTCTGTTTATTCCTTTGCTCCCAACAAGTCACACAATAAAATCAATCTCATTACTTTATGGTCACACTTTACATATCCTCTGAGCAGGTGTTTCTAGTATATCTTGATCACACTTTGGAAATTGTTAAGTTCCTGAAAAGTTTCATGTAAAATAAAAAATGTACATAATGAATTAAAATTTCAAAGGTATATTTTGAAAGGAAAAATGATTTGATAAAAATCACTTAATCTTATTAAGGGGCATCCCTTTCTTTGCCTATGTACAGTGAGTTTATTAATTTATCCCATTAATCCAGGCTATTGTACCAGACACAAATATGGAATGGATAAATATATTTTTAAGTGTCACATGGTCAATCCCCAGTACACTGGGAGTTCTCTTTCCATGAGATACCTTATGCAGAAAGGTTGTTATTAGCAGCATTTACCAGCTTCTAGTTATATAGTTTATCTTGGAGGAGGCCAAGAAGAAACATTCAAGTACTGTTTAAAATATAAAAGTGCTAGTCTTTAATTCTGTTTTCAATTAAACACAAAAATCTCCATTTATAAATGAAATAAAACAGCTACCTTTGGTCCAGAAACTGGATGAACAGTGCTTTTTGAAGGTACAGGATGAGGGAAGGTACTGTGGTAAGTAAATGTGGAAGAAACAGGATAGCCAATTCCACAGTTTGGAAGAGGTAGTCTGTTATCAAGCTTAAAAAAAAAAAGGTGGAGGGGAAGAAAGTATTATTAAGAGAAAATGAAAGCTATAAATAGTATTACTTAATATTACTTACCAGTAAGCATCAGCCAGTTATGGAAATAATAAGCAGCATTTTAAAGTCCTTTAAAAGTTTTGCAAAGTGCATTCTTTATGTATATATAGTATGTCCCAAAAGTCTTAGTGCAGTTTAAAGCTACTAAAGCTAAATAACAAGAGGAGGTAGGTACAATACCTATCCCCATATTATAGATGAAGAAATTGAGGCCCCGAAGTTAAGTGACTTGTCCTGGGTTACACAGCTAGTAAATGTATGAGGCAGTGTTAGAACTCAAGTCTTCCTCACTTTCGAGTCCAACACTTTACCTACCATTCCACTTTGCTTACCCACAGAATAGTAAGATACATGGTTGTTCACTCTATCCTCTGTAGCCAAGTTACCTCAGTCCTATAGCCTACCTGAAAATCCAACTAAGAGATTATTTTAATTGCCCATCTGAAAGACAACGAGAACTTGAAATAGGATGGTGGAGAAAAGAGTAGAGATACTAAGCACAGGAAGAATTCATTAGACTTGGCAACTGAACAAATACTGGTGAGCAAAAGAAGAGCCCAGTGGAGGACAGTGAGGCTGTGAAACTGGGTGAGTATCAGTATGGAGAAAAGCAGAAAAAGGAAAATTTAGAGCAGCAGATTGAGGGTAGAAAGTTAATGCTTTCTCTTTTTCTAGCATGTTGAGTTTGAGATGCCTATGGTCCACACAGCTGAAGATATAGGAATGTAGATATTGATGAAGCACTAGAGAATAGCAGAAAGATTACTGCTGGATATACAGATTTGGAAGGGATCTGTACAGAGATGATGGAACCTACAAAAGATAATGAAATCATCAAAAGAAAGGATAGAGAGAGATGAAAAGTCCAGGATAGAGCTTTATGACACACCAATGGTTGGAGAACAGAACACAGATGATGATCCCACAAAAGAGAATAAGAAGAAAAGGTCAACCAAATATGAGGACTAAGAGAAAGCAGTGGTACAAAAACCCAGTAAGGAGAGAATATCCAGACAGGGTTTGACACAGTGGTATCATATGCTACAAAAATGGTCAAGGATGAGGACTAACTTTTCTTGAGAAAAGTACTCATAGTAATTGTTTGAAGAGACAGATGGAAGGACAGGAAACAGGGTGAATGAATACAAAGGCATAGACCAATACTCTAAGAGGAGTTTCAGAAGTCTACAGCACAAAAAGAGATAAGCTGTCAAGAAAAGCTAAGGATAAAAAGGAGTTTTTGAAAAGCACTCCTGGGAAAAGAGGAGGATCAGAGAAAGGAAACTGTTGCTCCTCAAGAATGGGATGAAGATAGCTACCAGAGAAAAGGCAGAAACAACCAATCCTTATTTTGCTCCTCTTTTCTCTGCCAAAGGTAAAATGACTACAATATTAGCAAGGAGATAAGAAGAGTTCAAGCACTACTTGCCTCTGATGAAGAGTTCAAGCACCTACTTGCCTTTGATAAATTCAGATCACCCATCCAAGATGAACTACATTGTCACACACTGCAAAAATGATGTGAGTGCTGAGTTACTGTCAGCTAAATCTGAAAGATCACAGAAAACGGAAGAAGCACTAAAGGACTTGACAAGTGCAAATGTCCTGATTTTCAATGGGAAAGCAATGAAATCTGTAAACTATTAGCCAATGACTTTGATGCCTGGGAAAATTCTAGAACAACTTATTAAAGAGACAGTGAACATCTAGAAAAAGATATAATGGTCACAAAAAAAGCCAGTGGGCTTCAGTAAGAACAAGTCATGTCTGACTAATCTCATTTCCTTTTGTAAAAGGGTTATACTACATGGGTAGATCAGAAAATGTTGTAACTATAGTCCTCCTAGATTTTAGTCAAACATTTGATAATTTACATCGATAAATAGTATTCTTATGGAAAAGTTGCTTATGCAAGTACAATTATGCAATAGTACAATTATTAAATGGATATGGACTTTACAAAATGAACAAACTATAAGAAGAATCATTAATGTAAACTTGGAAAGAAGTCTCCTAGTAAATAGCTTACAGGATATATCTATGTTTGACTCTATCATAAAATCTGTCTGATGAATTTGAATCTTACCATGTTCTGATGAGGAGAAATTCCACTTCTGATGGTGGTGTTACCAGGCTGAGCAAGTGGAGTTGTGGAGAGTCCCAATAGGTCTTGCTTTCTTCCTAGATGATTTGCATTCAGTTCTTTATTTAGCCATGTGATTACTTCATAAAAGAAAAACAAATAAATTCAAACATTTTGCTTTGCCCTTCCATTTTTACATTTATTTCAAATTTCACATTTAATAATCTTTTGAATTGAAAAATATTGCCAACTCTTCTAATGTGGGAGCAGAGACAATATATGGGATTATCTAAATCTTTCCAAGTAAAAATGTTGTTTTGATTTGTTGATCACCATGTAGGTCAGTTCTCACCTATCACTGAAACTTCAGAAGAAAGTTTAGTGAGTCAGCCAGTAAACACTTAATAAGCACTATGTGTCAGGCACTTGAGCTAAGCACTAGGGATATAAAAATAAAAGACAGTCCCTGCTTTTGAGTAGCTCATACTCTAATGGAGGTGATGACATGTAAATCATTATGTACAAACAAGCTATATACAGGATAAACTGGAAATAATAAACAGAGGTAAGGCACTCCAATTAGGGAGATCAGGTAAGACTTCTGGAAGAAGGTAGAATTTATTTAGGACTTGAGGGAAGCCAAGAGACGGAGTTGTGAAGTATTTCAGGCTTGGGAGAATAACCAATAAAAATGCCCAGAGTCAGGAGATGGAGCGTCTTATTAGTGCAACAGCCAAGAGATCAGTGTTACTGGACCAGAGTACATGGTGGGGTGTAAATGTAAGGAGATTCAAAAGATGAGGTGGGGGAGGGGGAGGGCATGAGATGGAAAGCAGGTTATGAAAGGCTTTGAAGGTCAGAGGAATTTATATTTGATCCGAGAGGTAGACAGGGAACCACTGGTGTTTACTAAGTAAGTGGGTGACATGGTCAGACCTTCACATTCTCTGGCAGTTAAGGTATTTCTTTTAAAAAATGACTTTTGGGGCAGCCAGGTAGCACAGCGAGTAAGAGCACCGGCTCCAGTGTCAGGATGACCTGGGGATCAAATCCGGGCTCCGACACTTAGCACCCACCCAGAAACACCTGGTGGTGTAACCTTGAGCAAGTTACTTAACCCCAATTGCTTAGGGGCAGCCAGGTGGCTCAGCGAGTAAGAGCACTGGCTCCAGTGTCAGGATGACCTGGGGATCAAATCTGGGCTCAGATACTTAGTACCACACCCAGAAATAACTGGCCGTGTAATCTTGAGCAAATTACTTAACCCCAGTGGCTCAAATAAGTAAATAAATAAAATAAAAAATTACTTTTACTGTTATCGTTAGTTTTTTATGTTGCCTGTATTTCCCAATATTTCCTTTCCCACTCCTCCTTCCACTAGAGCTCTAACCCTTCTAACAAAGAATTTTAAAAGGGGGGAGGCAGACCTAGTTTAATCTACTCCTAACAGACATGTATCATAACTATTTTCAAAATAAATTTAAAGAAATAAATAAATTCTAAATGTAAAATATTAAATAAATTTCAAAATGCAATATCTCTAACAATACAAGTGAGAAAAGGAATCATTCTCAAATAACCTCCCTACACAGAGTTAGACAGCACTGTGGCAGGCAGTTTTACAATCTAGATGCCCCTACTATACTGACATGTATTTAGCAAATACTAGTCATCTGGAAATTCCATGAGAATGGTGACAAAAAGGAGTAAAATTATAAAGCAAGGCATTCTCAGATACCTTAGAAAGTAATTTTAAAAAACCCACAAAACAGGGTTTTGTGTTGAACTCAATTCTTTGAGTTCTATGCAAAATAAATTCAAAGATGAAGTTGACTATAAGAAAGAATTATAGGATTTCATTTAAAATTTTAATCATCAAAGACTATCCTCACAACACTTCTTTACTTACTGGACAAATATTTACTGAAATCCTGCTACATTCAAGGCACTAGTGATATCGGAGGAGGATACAGTCTCTATCCCTAAAGATCAGTCTTACACAAGAGATGAAACAATGAAACATGTGCACAAACAATAACAAAAGGTAGGATGAAATGAGCGTGTAGAGTAAGAAAAGTAACACGGTTTTTCAGGAATTCACAAGGAGGAAAAGAAAAGGAATAAAAGTTTTTTAAAAAGCTCCATGGAGAAGATGGCATTTGAGCCAAATCCTCAACAGAAAGGTGGGAAATTAGTCTGATCTAAGTATTCCACCCCACTCTCCCATAATCACAATAGTCATTTCTTATATGTTATGTACATACTCATATTATATATGTTATTTCCCCTCAGAATAAATTCTTTGAGGGTAGATAAATTTAAGAACAATCTTTAAGTACAAGAGCAAAGTGGAGAGGCTTTATTCTTAAGGAAGCAATGAGGTAGGGGCGGCCAGGTAGCACAGCGAGTAAGAGCACTGGCTCCAGTGTCAGGATGACCTGGAGATCAAATCCCGGGCTCAGACACTTAGCACCCACCCAGAAACACCTGGCCGTGTAACCTTGAGCAAGTTACTTAACCCCAATTGCTTAGGGGCGGCCAGGTGGCTCAGCGAGTAAGAGCACCGGTTCCAGTGTTGGGACGACCTGGAGATCGAATCCCGGGCTCAGACACTCAGCACCACACCCAGAAATAACTGGCCGTGTAACCTTGAGCAAGTTACTTAACCCCAATTGCTTAAAAAAAAAAAAAAGAAGCAATGAGGTAGGCAAGGAGCAGATAGCTAGAATTGCAAACCTTTAAGTGCCAGACAACCATACATTAGCTATTTTCATTCAACAAACTTACATTGTTCATTATTCTTCAGAAGCTCTCTGCTTTCCTCAAGTTTTTGTACTGTAGCTTCTAACTGTTCTTGCAATTTGCTTACCTGAAATATTTCAATATAATTAAGTCATGTACCAGAAAAGCTGAAATAGGATTAAGAAGTTGAAGGAATTATCCAAACGAAGTGATGAAAAACATAAAAATATAATGTATGCTGAGTCAAAATAAATGACTTTTCAAACCAAACAGGCAATTTCATTATTTCTAGCTAATGATTTAATTATATTTAACTTCAATCCAATCGGATTCTTTTGTTAAGAAATTTTTAGAAATTCTCCAACATAGAATTTCATTCCTAAACATTAGCTACAATTTATAAAGGACAACACTAAATCTTCAAAAATAGTCAGGAAATAGTTTTGAAAATTATTAAATTCTGGTGGCAGAGCTAAGATGGCAGAGTAAGAGCAGGGACTTGCCTCATTAAGTTCTTCCCCAAACTCCTCCAAATACCTATAAAAAATGATTCTAAACAAATTCTAGAACTACAGAACCCACAAAATGACAGAGTGAAGCAAATCTCAAGCCCAAGACAACCTGGAAGGCTGACAAGAACAGTATATCACACCAGACTGGCCTTAGAGCCCCAGGTGGGCAGTGCCAGCGTGCCAGCACAGACGGGGCCAGAGCAGGCCTCAGGGGACTGAATCACTGCAGCTGTGGTGGTTTCCAGGCTTCTCAACCCACAAACACCAAAGACAGCATAGAAGGTCAGTGGGAAAATTCTGTGAGACTGGGTCAAAGAGGAGTGTGGTCTGGCTGGAGTCCAGATGGCAGCAGCAGCAGCTGCTTCCAAAGCTCTAGGCCCCAAAGAGGGTGGGGGATCAAGTGGCTAACACAAAACCCCCAAAGCCTAGGACAGTACACCCACACCCGCACTGGAAGCAGAGTCCTACCTTGACAAAAAGTTAGAAACCCAAGTATTTGATGAACAAACATCATAAAAAACTCAGTCTATAGAATCTTACTTTTGTGACAAAGAAGATCAAAATATACAACCAAAAGAAGACAACAAAGTCAAAGCTCTTGCATCAAAAGCCTCCAAGAAAAATATGAATTGGTTGCAGACCATGGAAGAACTCAAAAAAGGATTTTGGAAATCAAGTAAGAGGATTATTGGGAAGATGGTGGAGTGAAAGCAGGGACTAACCTGAGCTCACCTACAAACCTTCACTTTTCACACAAATAGTCAGATCCAAATAACTGGGAAAAACATCAGTTGCTCGCGGTTAGGCTAAGTTAATATGATAAAAACGATAATTTTATCTAAATTAATTTACCTATTTAGTGCCATACCACTCAAACTACCAAAAAATTAGTTTGTAGAGCTAGAAAAAAAATAATAACAACAAAATTCATCTGGAAGAACAAAAGGTCCAGAATATCAAGGGAATTAATGAAAAGAAATGCTAGGGAAGGTGGCCTAGCCATACCAGGTTTTAAAAAAATTTTTTTAAATTTATTTATTTACTTTTAGTTTACAACATTCAGTTCCACAATCCCTTGAGTTCCAAATTTTATCCCCCCCGCCCCCATGGTGGCATGGAACAAAATATAGGATCTACAAATACCTTCACAATAAACATTAGTCAGGTTGTAAAGGATTATAACCGATGTAGTGAACAATGAGAAAAAGGAAACAAAATAAAACAAGAAAGAGAGAGCAAGTAGTTTGTTTCAATCTGCATTCAGACTCTGTAGTTCTTTCTCTGGATGTGGATATTTCTTTCCATCTTGAGTCTTTTAGAGTTGTCTTATAATCTTGCATTGCTGAGAGGAGTCCAGTCTATCAAAGTTAGTCGTCACACATATGTTGTATCTATAAATGTATACAAATTTCTCCTGGTTTTGCTCTTCTCATTCAACACCAGTTTATATAAATCTCTCCAGGTTATTATGAAGTCTGTCCGTTCCTCATTTCTTATAGCACAATAGTATTCCATTATATTCATATACCACAACTTGTTCACAAAAAGTTGCTATACATATTTTTTGTACATAGGGGTCCATTTCCTACTTCTATGATCTCTTTGGAATACAACCCTAGAAATGGTATTGCTGGGTCAAAGGGTATGCACTTATTTATAGCCCTTTGGGCATAGTTCCAGATTGCTCTCCAGAATGGTTGGATCAGTTCACAATTCCACCAACAATGCATTAGTGTTCCAAGTTTTCCACATCTTCTCTAGCATTTATCATTTTCCTGTTTTGTCATCTTAGCCAATCTGACCTGTGAGATGTGGTACCTCATGGTTGTTTTGATTTGCATTTCTCTAATCAATAGTGATTTAGAGCCTTTTTTCATATGCTTATAGATATCTTTAATTTCTTCCTCTGAAAACTGCCTGCTCATATCCTTTGACCATTTATCAACCTGGGGAATGACTATTCTTATAGATTTGACTCAATTCTCTGTATATTTTAGAAATGAGGCCTTTATCAGAGACACTAGTTGTAAAAATTCTTTCCCAATTTCCCACTTCCCTCTTAATCTTGGTTATATTGGCTTTATTTGTACAGAAACTTTTCAATTTAATGTAATCAAAATTATCCAGCTCTCTAACTCTTGTTTGGTCATAAAATCTTCCCTTCTCCATACATCTGACAGGTAAACTATTCCTTGCCATACCAGATTTCAAACTGTATTATAAAGCACCAGTCATAAAAACTACTTGGTACTGACTGAGAAATAGAGTGGTGAATCAGTGGAATAGATTAGGTATACAAGACACAGTAGGCAATGACTGAAGTAATCTGTTTGATAAATCCAAAGACTCCAGCTTCTGGGATAAGAACTCACTATTTAACAAAAACTGCTGGGAAAACTGGAAAATCGTATGGCAGAAACTGGGCATAGACCAATGTCTTACTAAACCACTACTGATTAGAGAAATGCAAATCTACATAACTGTTAGGTACCACATCTCGCCTGTCACATTGGCTAACATGACAAAACAGGAAAATGATAAATGCAGGAGAAAATGTGGGAAAATTGGAACACTAATGCATTGCTGGTGGAGTTGTGAACTGATCCAACCATTCTGGGGAGCAATTTGAAACTATACCTAAAGGGTTATAAAAATGTGCATACCCCTTGACCCAGCAATACCACTTCTAGGGCTGTATCCCAAAGAGATCATAGAAGTAAGAAAAGGACCCCTATGTAAAAAAATTATGTATAGCAACTCTTTTTGTGGTGGCAAAGAACTAGAAATCAAGGGGATGCCCTTCAATTGGGGAATGTCTAAACAAGTTGTGGTATATGAATGTAATGGTATATTATTGTGCTATAAGAAATGAGGGGCACACAGACTTCATAATCACCTGGAGACTTACATAAACTGATTCTGAATGAGGGGAGCAGAGCCAGGAAAACATTGTACACAATTACAGACACATTGTATCTGTGGTGACTAACTTTGATAGACTTGGCTCTTCTCAGCAATGCAAGGTTAAAAGACAACTCCAAAAGACTCATGGTAGAAAAAGCTATCCACATCCAGAAAAAGAATTATGGAGTCTGAATGCAGACTGAAGCAAACTACTTGCTCTTTCTCCTTTTTGTTTTGTTTCTTTTTTCCTCACTGTTTATTCCATTGGTTATAATTCTTCTTTACAACTTGACTAATGTTTAATGTGAAGGCATATGTAAAAACTATATTGATTGCATGCTGCCATGGGGGGTAAGTGAGGAGGAGAGGGGAAGAAAATTTTGAATTCAAAAACTTGTGGACTGGAATGTTGTAAACTATAAGTAAATAAATTTAAAAGAAAAAAAGTCAAGTAAAAGAAATAGAGGAAAAAATGGGAAGAGAAATGAGTGACGCAAGAAAATCATGAAAAATGAATCAACAGCTTGCTAAAGGAGACACAAAAAAATATTGAAGAAAATAACACCTTAAAAAATAGTCAGACTAACCCAAATGGCAGAAGAGGTCCAAAAAGGCAATGAGGAGAAGAATACCTTAAAAAGCAGACTTGGTCAGATGGAAAAGGAGGTCAGAAAGCTCACTGAAAAAATAATTCCTTCAAAATTAGAAGGAGCAAATGGAAACTGACTTTTTTTTTTATTTTTTTGCTTTTTGGAGGGCAATTGGGGTTAAGTGACTTGTCCTGTGTCACATGGCTAGTTTTTGTGTTAAGTATCCGAGGCTGGATTTGAACTCAGGTTCTTCTGACTCCAGGGCTGGTGCTCTATTCACTGTGCCACCTAGCCACCCTTAAGCTAATAACTTTATGAGAAATCAAGAAATTATAAAACAGAATCAAAAGAATGAAAAAACAGAAGACAATGTGAAATATCTCATTGGAAAAACTACTAACCTGGAAAATAGATCCAGGAGAGGTAATTTAAAAATTACTGGACAACCTGAAAGCCATGATCAAAAACCGAGCTCAGACATCATCTTTCAAGAAATTATCAAGGAAAACTGCCCTGATATTCTAGAACCAGAGGTTAAAGTAGAAATTGAAAGGATTCATCAATTGCCTCTTGAAAGAGATTCCCCCCAAAAAAACCTCCTAGGAATACTGTGGCCAAATTCCAGAATTCCCAGGTCAAGGAGAAAATATTGCAAGCAGCCAGAAAGAAACAATTCCAGTACTGTGGAAATACAATCAGGATAACACAAGATGTAGCAGCTTCTACTTTAAGGAATCAAAGGGCTTGGAATATGATATTCTGAAGATCAAAGGAGCTAGGATTAAAACCAAGAATCACCTACCCAGCAAAATTGAGTAAAATACTTTAGGGGAAAAATGAACATTTAATGAAACAGAGGACATTCAAGCATTCTTGATGAAAAAACCAGAACTGAACAGAAAATTTGACTTTCAAATACAAGAATGAAGAAAAGCATGAAAAGGTAATCAGGAAAGAGAAATAATAAGGGACCTATTAAAGTTGAACAGTTTACATTCCTACATGGAAAGATGATATTTTTAACTCATGAGACCATTTTCAGTATCAAGGTAGTTGGAGGGAGAGAAGGAGGGAGGGAAGAAGAGAGGGGGAGAGGGACAGGAAGGGAGGGGGGAAGGGGAGAGAGAGAGAGAGAGTGTTTGTGTGTAGACAGATAGATGGCACAGGGTGAGTTGAATATGAAGGGATGGTATCTAAAAAATAAAATTAAGGGGTGAGAAAGAATATATTGGGAGAAAGACAAAGGGAGAGATAAGATGGGGTAAATCATCTCGCATAAAAGAGGCAAGAAAAGGGTTTCACAATAAAGGGCAAGGGGGGGAGGTGAGAGAGAATGAGTGAACCTTACTCTCATCAGCAGATCTGGCTTAAGGAGGGAATAACACATACTCAATTGGGTATCTTACTCTACAGGAAGGGGATGGGTGGGGGGAAATGATAGAAGGGAGGACAGATTGGGGGAGAGGGTAGTCAGAAACAAACACATTTGAAAAGGGACAGGGTCAAAGGAGAAAACAGAATAAGTGTGAGGGGGGATAGGATGGAGGGAAATATAGTTAGTCTTTCACAACATGACTATTATGGAAGTGTTTTACATAACTACACACGTATAGCCTCTATTGAATTGCTTGTCTTCTCAATGAGGGTGGGTGGGGAGGGAAGAAGGGTGAGAATGTGGAACTCAAATTTTAAAAAACAAAGTTTTAAAAATTGTTTTACATGCAACTGGGAAATAAGATATACAGGCAATGGGGTATAGAAATCTATCTTGCCCTACAAGAAAGTAAGGACAAGGGGATAAGAGGGTGGCGTGTGACCGAAGGAAGGGCAGACTGGGGAAAGGGATAATACGAATGCATGCCTTAGGGCAGGGGGTAGGGGGAGAGATGGGGAGAAAATCTGCAACTCAAAATCTTGTGGAAATGAATGTTGAAAACTAAAAATAAATTTTTTTAAAGGGCAAAAAAAAAAAAAAGAAAATCACTATATATCAAGTACCTCTTGCTCTTTATTCCGGAGAGCTTGTCCAACATCTTGTATCTCCTTTTGTTCTTTTTTCAATTTTTCTTCCTTCTCAGCCAGTAGTTTTTCTTGCTGAATTGTAACTGTATTCTTCAATTTTAATTTGCTCATTAGAGTTTTCATATCACCTTGCAATTTCTTGATAATTTCATTTGCCTGTGAAACAGTCTCATCAGATATACTTCTAAACTTAATTCCACAGAATACCCACATTCTCTTAAAGATCTTACAAACCTTAAGAAGTTCAGCCGATAATGATTTTATAGTGGCTTCAAGTTTTCCTAGCTGTACCTGATTCTTCTCTCCATTTTCTTCTAGGGCCACCTGAATTTTAATAATTTGAATTTTAACCCTTTATGCTCCATGGCAGAAGTACAACTTATTAATGTGTTTTTATTAATTTTTAAAAATGCATTACCTTTTGTTCCTGAATTGTGTCAAATGCTTCTTTTGTTCTTATAACAAGCTGATCTTTATCCTTGATTTCCTGTTCCAAAACAGCTACTTTAGTTTGAAGCTGATTAATGTGTTTCTCTTTTTCATGACATTCAGCATCAAGAGTAGAATTCTCTCTTCTTAACGAGAGGACTTCTTGCTTAGCCCTCTGGCACTCCTAAAACACACAAAATTATTGTAGATATTTATTGATTCTAATTAGAGATAATAAGGTTGAAAATATAAACCAGTCAAAAGTTTCTAGTATAAGTAATTTAAGAGAACATAGAAAAGGGGCGGCCAGGTGGCTCAGCGAGTAAGAGCACCAGCTCCAGTGTTGGGATGACCTGGAGATCGAATCCCGAGCTCAGACACTCAGCACCACACCCAGAAATAACTGGCCGTGTAACCTTGAGCAAGTTACTTAGCACCAATTGCTTTAAAAAAAAAAGAGGACATAAAAAAAATCTGTGCTGCATCTACATCTTTTATAATGCAGTCTATTATAAAAGAAAAGAATCCTTACACAATCATATTGAGGAAAAGTCATTAGAAATTTACCAACAGATGTGAATCAACTAATAAGGCTTTTTAAATGCAAATATTATTTAACAATAAGCATCAAGGAACTTTTTGAGACCTAAATTTATCTGAATTAACTCCTCATTTTTAACAATACTTTTTTTTTGATCATCAAAACAAACTTGCAAGTAATACAAATTTACATACAGGCCTTGTGCAAAAAAATAAAGTCTTATTCTGCACTCTCAGTCCTTCACCTCCACATCATAAGTCCTCTGTAATTATGGTTAGTGATGACATTGATCAGACTTCCTAATTATTTCAAAACTGTCTTTAGCCATACTGTTATCACTGAATAAACTGTTCTCCTGGTTCTACTCACTTGACTATTAATTCATAAAAGTCTTCCCAGGTCTCTATGAAAACATCACCTTCATCACTTCTTATAGCACAACATTATTTCATCATATCCATACACTATACTTTGCTCAGCCATTCTCAAGCTTATGGGAACCCCCTCAGATTCCCATTCATTGTCACCTCAACAAGAGCTTAATTTTTCTATATCCTTGATTTACTTTCCTGAGGCCTAATAATCCTATTAATCTATACTCCCACTAATTCCTCTTTAGTCTTTCTCTCCTTTCCCTCCTATTTTCTTAAAATTTATTTTTGTAACTGTATGTGTATACATATATTCTTCTCTCTCCTTCAACAAGTTCAGATGAGGGTCAAGTTCACATGTCAGCAGTTCCCTAACCCATCTTGTTTGTGTAGATTTTTACATCAGAGACCCATAACTGGGCAGTAGGCAAAAAAACCTGCCAATTGGCACCTGTTCGTCAAGGTGCTTCAGTACAAGTCTAGGACTTCCAGAAGCTGGTACACAGCTTCTCCCTACACTGGAATGCTCTGCACACAGCATTCTTGGCCAGATCTCATCCCCAGTGTATGATGACTTCTCTGTCTCCCTAAGATGCCCAGGGCTGGAAAAATGAGTCACTGATGTTTTTTGGACTTCCCTATCATGATCTGGATATTTTCTAGATCTGTTTGTAGTTTTGAGGGAAGCTTGATTACTGCTTCATCAGTAATAAGTATTTACTAATCACTCACAATTACATCACAATTTAAGATTTATCAAACAATTTCTTTACAGTAATCTTATGGGAAAGAAATACTTATGCTGTCATCCTCATATTACAAATGAGAAAACGGAGTCTCTGGAAGATTGTTACTTCCAGCTGTCTTGGTAGAAAGTTATGTGACAGCAGAAAAAAAAGGGATTGAAAATCTTTTAGAGGGCATCTAGTTCAACATCTTCATATTTGCAGATGAGGAAACCAAGGTCCAAAGAGATTAAGTGATTTATCCAAAGTCACACAGCTAGTATATGGTAAAGTTCTGGCCTAAACACAGATTTTCAGACTCTAAAACTAGAGTCTTTTCCAAGCTCCTGAGTAATTCAAAATAGCTACAAGAAACTAAGTACTTTCAAATTCAGTCATTTTTCCTTTTTTTTCCTCAGATTTTTCTTTTTGCTTTTTGGAGGGGGGAAGGTAGGGCAATTGGGGTTAAGTGACTTGCCCAAGGTCACATGGCTAGTTTTTGTGTTAAGTGTCTGAGGCCAGATTTGAACTCAGGTCCTCCTGACTCCAGGGTCAGTGCTCTATTCACTTTGCCACCTAGCTGCCCCAGAGTCATTTTTCAGTTGCTTCTTTGGACCTTGACTAAAAGGGAAAAAATTTATCATGTTATTATTCTAGTCTCTATTGAAGCCTTTTTAATATAATTTCCAGAATCTCTGTAGATTTTCTCTGAACTATTACTATTTGTTTCCCCACTAAAACCAGCAAATAATTCAATTACATCTAACAAATGATAAAATAAATATCTACCAAATAAAAGCACTGTTTTCAACTACAAAAAGAAAGTATTCCATACATCTTCTGCACCAGAGAGTTTTGCTTTAAGTTCTCTAATGGTGGAGTCTCCTTTGTACTTCCTTTCTGTTAGGTCTTTATTAGCCACCTCCAATTCTGACAATCTGTTCTGAAGCTGGTGAACATTTCTTTGATGTAGGTTTTCTAGTTCTTTTTTCTGTTGTTCATGCTGTTGTTGAGAATGAACCTGTGCCTACAAGTAGATAAATGAAAGTCTAATTAGCAAAAAATTGAGAAGCCAAAATGAAATACGACAGAAATATATGTGAACATGTCTTTTCTGAAAATATTAACTCTCCCCTATTTAAAAAAATGTTCAACTTAAGCCTGTGGAATAATTTCATGGGTCAAAGCTGCTACAGACATAAGCATATCACCTCATTTTGTAATATGGTAGCATATTTTCCCAACATTCCTCTGGGGCCAAATTTTTCAAAAGCTTCTTTTAGAATTACTGTAATCAAATAATTTCATTAACAAAGAATTTACACATTTCCCTTTGTGCTCATACCTGGAGGGCTTTTTCCTTCTCATGTGTTAGTTCTTGAGAATGCTTGTTTGTCAGTGCTGCTGTGTGTGATGTCCATTCATTTCGTAACTTATCTAATTCCTGGATCTTTTCTGACAATGTCTGTACAGTTTTAAGCACAAATATTAAAAGAGCAAACTGAAAAACTAAAAACATGTTAATATTAACAGCAAGTGTTGAATCCCCCCTCAAGCGTTCCTAGAGCTCTTCCATTTCCTGCTGCCCTGGAAAGCATAATCTCCTTGAAGACAAGGGCTGTCTTCTTTCAGTCTTTGGATTCTCAATGCCTAACATGGTACTTTGCACACTATCAGTGCTTGAGTTTATTTGAATTAAATTACACAATTATAAGGCTTTTTGTCTTACATATTGAAGACAAGGAAATATCACCTTGATAAGGAGAAATGATTTGTAGGACCCTTCCTTGTACCCAGATCCTCTAGCTTTACTTCCATTTTCTTTTCATTGCACCATGAGAAAGTAGTCTTCATGCTACAGTGACTGCTAGTTCAATGTGCTTTAAAAAACTTTAGAGGAACCAGACATAATTAAGAGCTAATATTGTAATAAGAGCAAAGCACTTTAAAGTTTACAAAGCACATTATATGTTAACTCATTTTATCATCATAACCAAAAACAAAAACTTACAAAACCCAGAAGCACCAAGGTAAAGAAAAAGGAAGAAAGGAAAACAGGAGTATTTCTAGCTTCCTTTCTATCATTACCATTGATGCTTTGCTAATATGAAGGAAGCTGAATGAGCAAAGGAAGGCTCCCTCAACCTAAAAACATTTTCCCTATGTTGCAAGGAATTTCACTAACTGGGAGACATACTTGGGTCTGTGAACAAACACTCTCAGAGGAACACTCAAATTCCATAAGGATTAGTTTAATAAAATTACTTTCCTTAAAATACCTGACATGGGGGCGGCAAGATGACGCAGTGAATAGAGTACTGGCCCTAGAGTCAGGAGGACCTGAGTTCAAATCTGGCCTCAGACACTTAACACTTAATAGCCATGTGATCTTGGGCAAGTCACTTAACCCCAATTGCCCAGCCTTCCCCCCTCCAAAAAGGAAAAAAAATTAAATAAAAAAAAATACCTGACATGTATTGAAGTAAAGGAGTTTTAACTAAGGGAGGGAAAAAAAGGAACTAAAGCAAGGAAGGGACATTTCAGAATTGTCTCTCAAAGCAAAGATGAATTTTGGACACTGGATTAGGAAGGCCATGGCATAGCAGAAGGTAGGAAAGGGGCAGATATAATGAAAGAGAGTGGGAAGCACTCAAGACAAATAATTTCAAAATTTGGCTTTTTCTCTTCCCACCTTCAAAAAACAAAACAGAGCTGTCCTTTAAGCCCTTCCCCTCTTTGCCAGACTTTATCTACCCTTCTTTCCAATCCCTATCTCTAGTTCCCTCCCTTCATGGAGGATGTAGGAAGGAGGTGATAGAAGCACTAATGCAGAAGGTTACCTGGAAAATGATGCCAAAGGACAGGCCCATACAAAAATGAACTATAGATAGCTGACCATTCATTAAATTTAGAAACAATGACTGTCCTTCTCTGTAGCCCAGTCCCACTGGGCAAGAGGCAGTTGACAGAACATTTGAGACAAAAGGCAAGGCACCGAGTAAACACTAAAGATAAGAATAAGTATAGGATCAAAAGAATGTCCGGATAGAGCAAAAGATTTGAGCTGGGATTAACATTCTGTATATAAATGAAGATAACTACTTTTTAGTTTTATTTTGCTTTTGTAGTATAGTAACCTGACAAGTGAGATGCATTAAAGAGATGATCTACTAAGAAAAAAATCAAAACTTTGAATTACCTGTTGTGTAAAGTTTAACTGCCTGGTAACATCCTCTAGTGTTTGCTCCAATGATAATTTTTCTTCCTATTAAAAAAAAGTTAATCAATTTTAAATTTAATTAAGTACTGGTCCCAAAATAATATTTCTAAGATCAAATAGTTATGCAGAAGGTTTTGCAAACCTGAATTGCTATACAAATGCTAGCAGAAAATGTCCAAGCATACCTATTTTATCTCTAGGAAATAGCAGTTTATGTTTGTATGGTAATTTATGCTTTTCAAGGAATTTTTATATTTCCTTATTTAAGATGGAGTAGGTAGGGTGACCTTTATTTTTTATATTTGGCAACTGAGATAACTCAGGCACCAAAATATTAACTGACTTGTTCAAGCCACTGAGTTAATTGGTAACAATTTTGAGATACCATTTTCCTGACTCCTAATCTAGTACTCCTTTTTATTATGCTACTCTATTTCCTCTACAATGAACATCCTAAAATAAACTAAAAAATGAAATGGAAATTTGCCTCTCTTAAACTATTTATAATTTCTCAAACACACTGTGTGATAGCAAATATCCAAATTCCTGAACGTTTTATGGTAGTTCTTTCATACTCATTTAAAAAAGGACAAAATCAGAGAATTTTAGAGCTCGAAGAGACCTTAGAAATATCTAGTCTAACTGTCTTGACTTTACAGATAAGGAAAACACATCCCAGAAAGGCAACGTGCAAATTCAAACCTTACCTTGCTACATTTCAAACAGCCTGCTAAAAATTTCTTTATTTCCATATCATTTCCAGGTAGAAGTTTTAAAGAAAGATGTGTAAGATGCTTAAAGGGATTTGTCTCCACCACATTTAAAAATACAGGTGAGTGATCCAATATGGCTGTTGTAGAAACTAACTGTAGCAAAAACCTTTAAAGGAAAGTTTACACATTAAGATATTTTTAGCAAGGCGGTGGTGCTGTAACATTAAATCAAGAGCACTCCCCTTAATGGGTATACATAAGAGTACATATCTCAGGACGCTGACAACATTATCTGCCATATTTAAAAACCAACTAAAAAAAGAAGTAGACACAGAAAAATCCTTAGTTTTCCAATTAATATAAGGCTTAAAGTGTTTGTCAGGAAGGTACAATGATATAAACCCTAAAGTGGAACCAGCTAATGATTGTTCCCAGCATACAAAATAAGGCAATGATTCATACTTTACATCTAATTCTTCAAAAACAGTATCTGTAGAGTTCCAGTCCTATCCCAAAGTATCAGGAGAGAAAATAAAATGTTCCTTGAGCTTGAGGGGTTTGTGGTAAGGTAGAAGTGAAGCACTTAAGTTTAAGGTTTCATTATATAAACATTTTAACAAAGAAATGCATTGAAAAACATTTTCGCATATTACAGATAATATTTGATTATCACCTAATTTTGGTTTGTATAAATACAAAACCTATAGACAAATATATGAAAAAGACTGAATCCTAATTAAAATGAACTAAACTAAAAGATTCAAAATTTAGCCTCCATTTAAAAAAATTTTTATCTGGGTGAAAGGCATTTGTAAGGCTAAATTAAATACAAATCAAATTCTGCACAAACATAAATGTACAAATGGGTTTTATTATAAACCAGTATTTGTGCCAAATAAAAAGCAAATTCATTTTATAAAAAGTTCCACAGAAGTAACACAAATGAAACTGTATTTGGAAAAATATTCTGAAAAGAATTCTGACTCGACAACAGATATATCTAAATTATTTTCCTTTTCCTTATAAGTACTTCCACCCTTCATTAAAAAACAAACAACACATACCTAGGATAAAGGTTTTGTTAAAATAGTTTCAATGATTTTATCCAGATATGGGAACTTGAGGGAGTATAATACTATTGATTTTAATAAAGACAATTTGAAATTTTAGGTTTAATAAAGGCTAAATTAAAAAAAAAAAAAAGATAATTTAGTCTAAGACTGCTTAGTAACAGTGTCCCCTTGAGACATACCGTGGAATTTCTTTGCCTTGTTCCTGTGTACACTGCTGTAGTAGATCTATAAATTTTTGTGGAAAAGCTGAAAAGTCTACCAGAAGACCTTGCTGCAGTTTCAAACTACATATACGTGAAATCAGAGATAAGAAAAGGCAAATTTTAAAATATGAATATTGTAATTTTAATATTTTGTCTTAGTGATTAGCAATATTAATTAATAGTATTTAATGTCCTCAGGATCAATATAACTCAAATTGTAGTTTTTCCATTTTTAACAGAATACTGATATGCTGTAAGAATACATATTCCCACAAACTTGCAAATATTCTGAATAGAATTCGTTTATAAATACCACAACTTCCCCAAATTACATAAAAAATTCTAATTTATTCAAAGTTTCAAAAAGGCTATCAATATACCCATAAAACACTAAGAAATTATGGTATATATTCAAATTTAATTAGATAAAACAAAGAAAAGCCTTAAGTCATCAACTTACCTCTGAAAATCTTCCTCAGATATAACAAGGTTATACAGAAAAAATGGATCAGCATCATCAGTCAATTGAATGACTAAATCCTAAGAGAAATATTTGTTTTAAGTATTTAAGTGAACAGAGATGTCACAAATTAGTTAAATGCTTCTTTCTTAGAAGTAAAATCATCTGATATGAGAAAAATATTCTCACTGAGTTCTCATGTTAATTACTGCTGAATGACAAAAATAACAGATGCAGAAACCTAGAAGTTAAAAGTTATGTTTTTATTATGGCTCAAGTATAGGCTGAAAGCTTAAAAAAATAACACTATAAGGGTTCTAACAAAGCTTATATAGCTTTCAACTACATCAGTGCCAGAGAAATCATTTTTGCTTACAATCTTCACAAGGGAGACAGAATCTTACATATTACCCAAGGAAAGAAGAAACAGAATTTTATAGATATAAACTTAAAAGGAATTACTTTTCAAAGTTAGGCTTGTGAAATTTATACTTCAAGGTTACATCTGGAGTATTTACAATGGGCTAATTGAGAGGGAAAATGTATATGCCAAATGATAATCACAAGGTCTGAGCAGTTTGGGATCCTTCCACAAATATAAGCTATATCACTTGGGAAGCATTGACTAAAATTGTGGGTGTAATAAATTTCTTTTTTCTCTCTTTTGCTTCTTATTTCAGGAATATGAGAGTCTTCACTTAAAGCTAATTAAAATGAACTCAAAAACTGTTATGACACATTTAACATCAAGGTATCACAATTATCACTTTTGATTTAATTCCTCATTCATGTTGTTCAAGGCATTTGGTAATTCTTTTTTTTTTTTTTAACAAATCTTTTTTCCAGCCTAGAGTAGGATGGCCAATCTACTCTGATAACCACGTAAGGGTGAAAGAATTCTAGGAGAGGTTCAAGAATGCACAGGTACATCTTAGTGGCAAGATGCCACATCTTTACACACATACATTTTATTCCTAACTGTATCATATTTGGCTAATTCTAACTTAAAAGGAGTATTTAGGATTTAGAGCAATAGCAGATTTTAGAGCCCATGCTATACAATCTCCTCATTTTACAGATAAGGCAACTGAGGGCTGGAGGTTAGGTTTCTTGCCCAAGGTTAAGTTTCTCAATTCAAGATTTTGTCAGCCCTCTTTTAAGAAAAGAAATCAAAAGGACTGACAACTAACTTATTACTCTTAGAAAAGGGGGGAAAAAGGAACCTTTTTCTCTAACAAAGGGCTGTACTTGAGGACCTAGAGGGCCACATGTGACCTTGAGGCCATAGGTTCCACATACTGAGCCCTAAGTAGTTTCTACAACCTCAGATTTCTAACAGATACAAAAAGGTGAAAATTTTAAAAACCACAACAGTTGAAAAGAGTTCACTATACACAAGAAATGAATGAGTTAGCTGTCTAATATGTAGGTTATCATTAAATTATGAATGAGAAATACGAACCTTTCGATGAACTGGATTAGAAACTGCTTGGAGTTCAATGCTCACTCTAACATTTATTCTTCTGTTTAAAAACAGATGAACAACTGTTAAAAACACTCAAAATGATTAAATGCTGTCATTGACACTTAAGCAGAAATTTCTAACGGGCTATCTAGGAAGGGAAAACAACAAAGGGGGCAGAATTAGAGTTTTGGCATTGCCTGGATAAACTGAGGAAATTGCTTAACCCCTCTAGGCCTCATCTATAAATCTTCCCTAAGTCAACTCCATTCCAACAAAATCTGAAATGAAATAACGTAAGACTGATGGCCCAACTCTCCATGAGCAGCAAATCTGCCAATTAAATCAGCCCTCTTCTTCCTGGGAACTTTCTCTGACTAGGTAGAAAGTATTTGCTGATCTATATAAAGTAAATCTAACCCACATGCTTCCCCCTGCTTTACATAACAGACATTGCACACATGCACACGAATGTATCACATACATGCATGCACATAAACACATAATGAACACAAGTATTGGATTTGGGGTGGATTCTCTAAATTTGTACACCTAGTGTTTCTTTTGAGCTACTTCAATCCTGCTTTGCTCACAGAGCACAGCACTCTCTGATAAAGGCACACTATCTTGCTAGATATTTACTAACTATATGACCCTAGGCAAGTCACATTTGCAGTGTGCCTTGGGTTCCCTATTTGTAAAATGGGAATCACTGCATATACCTCACAAGGTTGTTAGGAGGATAAAATGAAATATGTAAATGTACTTTACAAATCTTAAAAGAGGGATATAAATAATAGCTTTTGCATGTGCTGGTGGCACATCATAAAGATGAAATGAATTGAGAAGAAATAGCTAAACCAGATTATTATATAAAAGGAGCTGAAAAATAAATATCACAAAAAAGCCAAGAACTGCCTAAACAATAAATAAGAGCTTTTTTTCTATAAGGATGTTTAAAACGATGTTTTTTTTATTTTTATTTTTTTTAAAGCAATCGGGGTTAAGAAACTTGCTCAAGGTTACAGGGCCAGTTATTTCTGGGTGTGGTGCTGAGTATCGGAGCCCAGATTTGATCCCCAGGTCATCCCGACACTGGAGCCGGTGCTCTTACTCACTGAGCCACCTGGCCGCCCCTTAAAACAATGTTTTTTTTTCTGTTGAACTGAATGCAGATATTAGGGGGTTTTTTCCCATTTTATTTTTCATGGGTTTTTTTTTAATATGGCTAATATAGAAAAATGTTTACATGACTTCACATGTATGCATATCATATTTCTTGCTTTCACAAAGGGTAGTGGAGGGGGTAGGAAGAAGAAACTTTGAAACTGAAAAATAAAATTAAAAAAAATAAAAACAATGTTCTAAATGAACAGGTACTGCTTACTTAAGAGATCCCAATATAATCTGATTTATAATCCAATTTACAATATAACTTATGTGTAAAATAAAGCACATTAGGCAGCTGGGATTGAAGCTCTAATTCTGGATCTGTAACATGAAGGTTGATCTCGGGCAAATTGCTTAATTTTTTCATGTTTATATTTTCATGTATAAAATTGCTTATTATGTGCTAGGCGTTATACTCAGAACTGAGGATACAAAGAAAAATAATAAGTCCCTGTTCTCAAGGAACTCAAAATGTAACGGAGACAAAGTGCAAAAAAACCCACAATTAAGTACAAATAAGACATTAGCAAGATAAACTGGACATAATCTCAAGGAGAATGTAGGACTGGCTAAGCTTTGAAGGAAGTCAAAAGACATGGATGAGGAGGAGAGAGGTCCAGGGAACACCTGACTTTTTGCTTTTTCTGGAACATAAGTGTTTTGACTCCCATACCTGGAATGCTCTTCCTCCTCACTTCCACCTACTTGTTTCCTCCAAGATTCAGCTCAAATCCCACCTTTTTAGAGAAGACTTTTCCAGGTTCCAGCAAAAGTTAATGCTTTCCCTCTGAGATTACCACACATTAGATATTTTATGTACATAGTCCTTTGTATACTATCTCCCCCAACTGATAAGGGTCTCCAGGTCTTCATAAAATTTTTCCTTGACCTCATCTGGGTTCATCATTTTGGGAGAACAGGTACTGATGATGGTGGGCAATGTTTTCTTGCAAGTGGCAATTGCATTGTCATGAGTCTGTCCTTCACTCCTTTTGGCAGACATACAACCTTGTTGACTAGAGTAGTTTTGATTGCAAAGAATACAACGGCTTCATGGTGCTCTCCCTTTCACTTCCATGACTCCAGAAATATGTTATTACAAGGTATCGGGTCCACTGCTCATACAAAAGCTGACTGAAATTTTCCAGGTTATATGGCAGGAAGAGGTTATCCCCCAGGAGTTCAAGGATGTCTCCACTGTCCATCTCTATAAAGGTAAAGGAAAAGACTGTCCTGTGACAATCACAGCGGGGTTTCTCTCTTAGTCATTACTGGCAAGATTCTTGACAGAGTTCTCCTTAATAAGATGATCCTTCACCTGGAAGATGCTCATCTACCTGAGAGCCAGTGTGGCTTCAGAAAGGGCATAGGAATGGTTGATAAGGTGTTTGCTGCCCAACAACTCCAGGAAAAATACCAGGAGCAGAACAGAGGTCTGTATACAACATCTGTAGATCTGACCAAGGCCTTTGATACTGTCAGTCACAAGGGCTTATGGAAAATTGTGTCAAAATTTGGTTGCCCAGAGAAGTTCATCAGCATTGTACGTCAATTTCATGACGGCATGCTTGCCCAGGTTCTAGATAATGGACAATGCTCTCCTGCTTTCCCAGTCACCAATGGAGTGAAACAAGGCTGTGTGCTTGCTCCCATGCTTTTTTAGCATGATGTTTTCAGCCATGTTGTCAAATGATTTCAATGAGGATGAACACAGGTCAGCTACCACTCTGATGGTAAATTCTTCAACTTGAAAAGGCTACAAGCTAAGAACAAAGTAGAGGGAGTAATGATGAATGATTTTCTATTTGCAGATGACTGTGCACTCAATGCAGCATCTGAAGCTAAGCTGCAACAAAGTACGGATCAGTTCTCTGCTGCTTGTGCTAATTTTGGTCTAACTTTAACACCAAGAAAACACAGGTGCTCTATTGTCACCAACACACCATCCATATGTGGAATCATCAGTTACAACAAATGAAGAAGTTTTGCATGCTGTGGATAAGTTCACTTAGGTTGGTAATGTACTTTCCAGGGATGTATACATTGGAAATGAGGTTGATGCACACATTGCCAGAGCTACCTCAGTGTTTGGGAGACTCTGAAGTAAAGTATGGGAGAGAAGAGATACTAGACTGACTACCAAACTGAAGGTCTATAGAGTTGTTGTCCTGACCTCATTGTTGTATGCCTGTGAAACCTGGATGGTCTACCAGCACCATGCCAGGAAACTGAATCAATTTCTTTTGATTTGTCTTAGGAAGATTCTGAAGATCACCTAGCAAGATAAGATACCAGACACTGAAGTCCTTTCTTGAACTACATCACCAAACATTCAAACTGCTTCAGAGAGTGCAGCTCCAATGGGCTAGCCACCTTGTTCAAATGCAAAACATTTGCTTGCCAAAATGACTATTTTATGGAGAACTCACACATGGCAAGCACTCACATGCTGGTCAGGAAATGCAATACAAGTTTACTCTCAAGGTCTCTCTTAAGAACTCTGGAATTGAGTGACATGGGAGATGCTGGCATATGGTGTCCCATGTTTGAGAAGGTGCTGTGCTCTATGAGCAAAGCAGAATTGAAACAGCTCAAAGGAAATGCTGGATGTGCAAATTTAGAGAACCCACCCCAAATGTTCACATGGACTATCCATGCCCAATCTGTGGAAGAGCATTCCGAGCTCATATTGGTCTGATCAGCCACAGTCAGACACACTGAAACTTGACTTTAGCATAGTGATGTCATTTTGGTTCTCTTCGAGAATGAAGGACAGACACCCAACTAACCAAACCCCAATTAAAATGTGAGCTCCTTGAGAGCAAGGACTCTGTTTTTACCTTTCTTTGTATTCCAGTACTTAAATTTTTTTTAATATTGTATTTTCCCTTCAATTACTTGTAAAAAAATTCTTTTAACATCTGTTTTTTAAATTTTTAGTTCCAAATTCTCTCCCTCTTTTTCCTTCCCTCAATGAGAAGGCAAGCAATTCAATACAGGTTATACATGTGCAGTCATACAAAACATATTTCCAGTGCTTAATTCTTGTTGAATGACTAAACCTTGGAGAAACTTCCCTATACAGATGTACTAATCTTAACTTGGGTCTCCTCTTAAAGTTTGAAAACAATTTTCTCCAATACCACACTGTCTTTTTTTCTTTTCCTTAAAAGCTCAAAAATTTTCCCACTTCATAAATTTTGGAGTCAGCTCTTAGATTTAAAGCAAATTTATCAAATCCTGTCATATGCTACTCTTCATATTACTCTAGGAGTATCATAATATCACCTTTCCCTAAAACAAGTTAAGCATTCTGTTTTTCATGTCCCCAAAATCTAGTTCCTTGTGCTCAGTAGCAGGTAAACGAAACCAAAACAAATTAAGCTGGTTGACCACATTTAAAAGAATCCCTAGAAACGTGCAGTCAAGCCCTAGTGTTTTCAGTGGAAACAATTCTGAAAGCCATATAAACTATACTTGTCTCCACAGCAGATTGCTACGGCATTTATAATGATTGATGGTATGTAATATTTCACATGCTGAACAATGCACAACTGTACAAAAAGTGCTCTGAATTATATATGGTTAAGTTTCCTAATATTTAGCCAAAAAAATTATTTGATAAAATAATCTTCTCTCTCCAAACAGGGTGGTTTTTGGGAGAAAAACACTGGAGTAGGAACAGAAGATTCCTTCATTTCCTTTAAGCTGTATAAAAGGCAGATCATTGAACTAGGTAACTCACATTTATTTAGTATTGTATTATAAGGTTTGTATAGAGCTTTAACACAGGAACTCACTTCCGCATTTTATAGGTGGGGAAACTGGGACTAAAAAGTTTAAGTGACTTAAGCATGATCATGAATATCTGAGGCAGTCTGAATCCTGGTCTTTTTGACTCTGAGTCCATAGATTATCCTCTATTCACAATGCCAAACAGGTTCAAATTCCTATGATTCTAAGAATTAGCATCACTTTATTGGGAACACCCAAGGATTTTATTTTGACTTGACCAAAAGCCTCACCTCAAATATACAGGGTTTTCCTAACCCAAAAGGATACAATTATAACTTCTTTTTCAATCCCTATTCAAGACTCCAATACCTTCAGTTATACTGTATCTTAAAGTTGGCTCAGGTTTAATTCTTCTTTCTCCTTGCCCAGTGCTTGGCACTACCTTGTTAACCATCAGTTTGTGAACATAATAGCAGTAATTCCAACTTACATCTAGCTTCCAGATTTTTTGAAAGCATTATCTTTCACAGACACAGGCGGGACCAGTATTATCTCCATTTTACAGATGAATCAAAGAGGAAAAGTGACTCCTCCAAGGAAGCGGCTTGAATGGAAGATGAGATTCAAACATATGTCTCTTGTGAGGACAGAACAGGTGTGCTTTTACACTTTACCTTGCTGTCCTCGTAAGGGTGAGAACTGCATTTTGGCACTAAATCTATTATCTCCTAGCTCCCCTAGACGTGGAGTGGAGGAGATCCTGAAGGGTAATAAGATCCAATCAATCAATCAATCAATCAACAAGTTTGGCATACAGCGTATCTCTGTTAAGCGCTGACGCTACAAAGATTTAAAAAACAAGCTAATCTCGGAGAATCGATGTTTTCTGTAGGAGCTGGCGATCTGCCCAGACTAGGGCTAATCCTGTAGTATGTAACATGTTTCCATGATCTTAGATACATTTTTTAAAACCTACATTTTCCCCCTATATTCCTAGGGTGTCAGTCTGTCTCCGGTTTCGGAAGCCGAGGAGGAACCCCTTAAGTTTCGGGTTCAAGACTCGTGTTTGTCTTTCAGTTAAAACTTTGTTTATCACCAGCCACATAAAGAGCAACCGAAGGAGGCACTAGATGGCATTTAAAGGAAACAAACAAAACCAGCGAGAGGAGCTGCTGCTTTTCCTGGCTTCCAACCGACTCGGATCCATTCATTACAGCCACAGATTGAGGAGACCCGCCGGTGACTTCCTAAAAGACCCCAGGGCACGTCACGCTCCCGGCCTGGGGCTCGGGGGTCCTCCTCAGGAAGATGGGGATAGAGGAGTCCATAAAAGCAGGGCCCGCCTCCCTCACTGGGAAGCTGGGAGGCTCAAAGGAGATGACACAGCCCCGACCACTTTAAAGCGCTCTGTTAATTATTCAGTAACCTTTAGTTACTAGTAGACTTTTCTTAGTTACTCCCTAGAGGCGTCCCCGGGATCCCCTCCACGCCCGCCCGACTGCCTCCTCCCTCTAATGCCCCGATGGACCCCTCGGTCCCTGCTCCCGACTCCTCTGGGCGCCATCTTGCGACCTAAGAGCCGGCCCTGAACGGCCTCAGCCTCCTCCGGCCCGGGGCAGCGAGAAGAATATCCCCTCACCTCTCCTCGCAGTCCTTGCACTTCACCTGCAGCGGGACCAGCTGCCGAAACAGAACCAGACTCATGGTGGACCGCCAGTCCAGCCGCAGAACGGTCCGTCGCAGCCCAGTCCCACGTAGCCGCCGCCGCCTGAACAGCCCCGAGCTCGCTCCACACTGTTTGAGTTTGGCGCTGGGCTCCCGCGGAGCGGGGCGCGGAGAGGGAGGAGAAAAAGAAGAAAGCGACCGATGCTTTTTGGCCCTCGTAGGGCACTGTACTTCCCGTCTGGTTGAGAGCTGCTTGGTGCTTCCGCTCGGAAGCTACGGCTTCCGGCGCCCTCCTTGCTTGTTAAAGAATCCGAGCTCGGTTAGTGTGGGGCTGCCGGAAGCCCTGAGGATGGCTTCCTCGCTGCCGACACCGGCGGCCACCCAGGTCCCCATCGAGGGCAGATGCAGTTACTTTGTGGAAAGGAAGAATCGCTTCTGCCGGATGGTGCCGGCGGCAGGGAGACGGTTCTGCGGGGAGCATGCCGGAGCTGCGGGAGCGGGCGCGGAAGTAGGGACACTGCCCTACGGCGAGGCTGAGCTGTTTATTTGCCATATGTTAATAACAACAACAATAATAATAACAGCCAACATTTATGTAGCGCCGACTATGTACCAGGCACTGTAGTAAGCGCTTTATTCGTTTGAAACGCTCTCTCTGCTCCGCCTACTGATCTCCCAGGCTGCCTTTAAGTCTCAATTAAAATTGCCCTTTCTACAGGATGCCTTTTCCAAACCCTCTGCATTCAACTGCTTTCCTTCTGCTAATGATTTCCGCTCTATCCCGTATGTAGCTCACTCTGTACGTATTTGTTTGTATGAAGCTCCTCAAGGGCAGCGACTTTTTGCCTCCGTATCCTCAGCGCTTAGTACAGTTCCTGGCACAGAGTAAACGCTTAGTAAATGTTTATTGATTGATCCTCACGGCAATCCTAGGAAGTGGGTGCCATTATTGTCCCCGTTATACACTAGAGGAAATTGAGGCAAACAGCCTGAGGTCACGCAGCTAGTTAGTGTCTGAGACTGGATTTGAATTGCGGTCTTCCTGACTCCCTATCTGTGGGTACTAGGAGATACAATAACATAGCTTGGTATTATAAAGAGAATCAGTAGAATGTAGTTTCAGCTGGGGCGGGGTGGGGGGGGGCGGTTTTGAAAGGCCTCTTGTAGAAGGTGGAATCTGAGCTGAGTCTTGAAGAAGGCAAGAGAAACTAAGACACGGGGGCGGCTAAGTGGAGAAGTGAGTAGAGCACCAGCCCTGGAGTCAGGAGGACCTGAGTTCAAATGCGGCCTCAGACACTTAACACAAAAACTAGCCATGTGATCTTGGGCAAGTCACTTAACCTCAATTGCCCTCCAAAAAAAAAAGAGAGAAACTAAGGTAGAGGGGTAAGGAAGGAAGGACAGCATTCAGGCGTTGGGGGAATGTTCTAATGCAAAATCCCAGACTGGAAGTGGAAGGGTCATGTTCCTGTCACTTCATATAGTCCACTACAGCCTGGCTTCACAGATAGCTTGGAAGGGGAGTAAGATGTAGGAAGACTGAAAAGGTTAGAGGGGGGTCAAGTTATGAAGAGCTTTAAATGTGAAACAAAGGACTTTATATTTGGTATTAGAGGCAATGATTCATGTGTCTTAGCCACAAAGAAAGATAAACCTGACGTAATAGATAAGAGTGCTGAACTTAAATCTCCTCTCTAGTACTGACTTTTATGCAGATCACTTAAACTCCCTGAGTCTGTTTCCTTTTCTGCAAAATAGGGCTAATACCTGTATTACCTACCTCACAGGGGAGTGATGAGCAGAAATTGAAATAATGTATTTAAGATAGCCTCCTCCCCTTCAGTGTTCTCCATGGCTTGCTCACTAATTTTGTTTGAGAATGTCTCATGCTCCAGTGACTAGCTTCAGAGCATCCAAGAAAATTAGCTAGCTACTCCGGCCCACTTGACACAGACCCACCAAATGAACAAAGGAAGGAAGGAACAAAGATTAGAAAAATGTTTCTGTCCAATAGAATTTAAGCTCCTTGAAGCCATGTTTTCATTTTTCTTTGTACCACCAGCTTCTAGTATACTGCTTGGCACATATCAGGCATTTAACAAATGATTATTGATGTAAACTCAATTCTGGGCCCAATTTATCTGTCCAGCTTTTTTTTAAGAGTCATTTGACTATAGGCTGCTCATTCTGCATATCAAAATCTCAATAATTTAAGTTTTTGTATACTTTATCAAATGTAGATAGTGGTTTTTGCTTTCACTGACTGGGACTTAATGTAATTAAAGTAATTTCATCTATGAATAGGAACCATCCATAGGGAATCTTTTGTTTGGGTTATTTCATCTATGAATAGGGTAATTTCATCTATAAATAGGAACCGTCCATAGGGAATCTTTTGTTTGGCCTTTATTTGGTCTTTCTTGATATTGTTGAATACAGGTGAGTAGATTTATTTTTTCAATAAAAAGCTACTACTGCCCAAGAAAAAAATAATTAAGAAAGATTTGCCAACAAAGAGCAACTTAGCACTAAAAACTCTGGTAAAGGGCAGTGGAATCATAAGAAAGAGAAAAAGCACAGTTCATCTGCTTTGAAGGATAAGGAAAATGATTTTTCAAAATTCCATAATATGGTCAATTATTGTTAAAATATAAAGAAATGTGAACAAACATGACTTAAGCTATAAGAGGGGAAAAGCTAGCTCTAAAATACTGGAGTATGGTAAAGAAATTTATTATCTGTGAGGATGGTTTCTGCTTTTCAGATACCCAGGTCCAGCTGAGTATCTCAGAGTTCCAGCCCTCCTGCCACTTGGTTTTTCCTTTATGGATAGTGAGATCAAACTCTTTTTAAGTGTCTCATTTAAGAGACTCATCAGTGTTCTAGGCTTGATTTAGCTAGCATAATATCATCTACAAAACAGGAATATCTGGAGGACCTTAGCATCTATGTGGGAAATGCCTTCTACTTGGAGTCTGCTGACTCTCTTCCATGACAGTGGTGAATACCTTCAGCAAGCACACATCTCTCTGTTTAATCCCTTGGTTGGTATTGATCATCAGAGTCGTTGAAAAAGTTATCTCTTTTGTTACAACCTTCAGAATATCTTATATGATTGTGACACATGTATGGTAGAAAATATTAAATGAGAGTTCATAAGGCAGTATTTTGCTCTTCCAAATCAAATCTTTTTTTGTACTCTAAGCACAGTGGGGTCTGGTATTATCTGCATAATTCAGTTAACTCTGTGTCTGTAAAGATGTGCTCTACAACTACGTTGGAATATTGCACGGGAAGGTTTGTCTGTTCCATTCTGATATTCTCCACAAGGAAACCTTTGGTGAGCATGTAGATTTTTTTCATAAAAATGTTGAATAGATGGATGAATAAACATAAGCTGGTATTCCCCTTTTGCTCCCACATCCTTAGTTTCCACTTCTCTTTCATGATACCTCGAAGATCAGTCCCATTATACTGTGAGCTCTTCAAGGGTATAGACAGTCTTTTGCCTCTTTTTGTATCCCCAGTGCTTAGCACAGTGCCTGGCACTTAATAAATGTTTATCAACTGACTGATCGATCTCTCAGTTCCCTCAAAAACTGGATTGTCTCTTGTTACAGACCTCCTCTCCTTATATTGTTGGTCTAATTCAGCATTTGTCCTCATGCTGTTTCCCCTAGATTTAGTATCTTTACCAGAAAAATCATTTAGCTGGGCTCCCTGGGCCTATTCATCACTGCAGTTTAACTATCAGTGACCAGAGCCAATTATGTTAACTCATAAATCTCCTATTTTGTCTTGCCTCACTAGTCTAATTCCCTACTGGATATAATTCCTCCTTCTGGGCCAGTATCTCCACTGCAAGGCACCATGGTTAATGAGAAGTGGGAGATGAGGGAGGAAAGAAACATCCTTTCAGAGGACAAGAACAATTCTATTGAGCTGGGTTTTTCTATAGCTGACTGTCTTCTCACAATTCACACCATGCCTCAAGCCCCTCTCCCTACTTCCACTTTGACTAGGTCCCTAGAGAGTGTCTCTTCTAGCCAACAAATGCCTAACTTCCCTCTAATTCCACCAAACTTGATTGTAGAGCTTTCCTTCACACTTTGTAAAGAGCATATAAAATGTGTATACTGATTTGCATTTCAGTTAAGATTTTTAACACCTTATTGTCTTTGTTAACTACCCATTACTGTCCTATAATTTAATAAACTTGATTTAGAAATCTTTTGATAAGGAGTTTCCTGATCAACTTCCCCCCCCACTATAATAATTTTTAGTGTAATTTCAATTCATTTTTTAAAAGTCCACATTTTGACTGACTGATTACTGTACATAAGGACCTGACCTGAATTCAGGGGAGTCCACCAGAAATGAAATAGCTTCTGCCCCAAAGTTGCTCCCATTTTACTATGCAACTAAAACCAGTAAGCAGAGAGGCAAATTGTATAAAGTCATTTGTGAAGGGGCAGCATTAACCACTAGCAGGATACAGAGAGGCTTCGATGAATTGGCACATGATCAGAATATTATAAAAAGACAGTTCAGAGAAGCCGAGATGAGATAGGTATCCTTTCCAGGAAAGAAGAATAGTTTATAAAAACCCAAGGAGGTAGAAAATGAAATGTCAGTTTTGGGGAGCAGCTAAGATACCATTTTGATTAAAAGAGTGTGAGAAAGGAGATAACATGAATTAAAGCTAGAAAGGTAAGTTTGAATAAGATTAAAGGTCTCTGAATGCCCGTATGAGTTTCTGTGTTTTTCTTGAGGGGTAGTAAGGAGTCACTGGTTTTGAACCAGGGAATGTCATAGTTGAACCTGTCATTAAAAAGATTTTTTGGATAGCTGTATGGAGGAGGGGCAGCTAGGTGGTGAAGTGAATAGAGGGCCGGTCTGGAGTTTGGAAGACCCATCTTTCCTGAGTTCAAATCTGGCTTTGTGACCCTGGACAAGTCACTTAGTCCTATTTGCATCAGTTTCCCTGTAAAATAAGCTGGAGAAGGAAATGACAAACCAGTCAAACCTCTCCTGTATCTCTGCCAAGAAGATCCTAAAAGGGGGTCAAGAAGAGTCAGACACAACTGAAAATGACTGAACAACAACAGCATGGAGGATGAACTGAGGAGGGTTGAGGCTAGAAGTAGGGAGTCCTATTAAGTGATAATAATCGTTCAGGAAAATGATAATGAGAGCTTGCACAAAAGTAAGGGAGATGTGAGTGGAGACAAAGGGAGACGAGGTTCTACAGCTAGAATCAGGACAGCCATTAGTTGGGTATCGGGTGGTGGTAAGGACAAGGGAAGTGTAAAAATGACTACTATTATGAAAGTCGGTGACTAGGAGAAAATAGGGACCTTTGAAGGAAAGAAAGGTTGAGGGGGAGAAATTATGAGTTCCATTCTAGATAGGTTGAGTTTGGGGTACCATGAGACTTGTGGTGGAGATTTTTGTAAGGCAATTGGTGATACAGGACTGGTTCAGGAAAGAGTACATACAGATTTGGGAATCACCTGTGTAATGGTGTTAACAGCCCTAGGACATTGATGAGATCATCAGGATAGTTTGCAAAAAAGAAGGGAGCCTAAGACATAAGCTTGTGGGAATCCCACATATAGAGGGTGAGGACTAGAAAAAGCCAGCGTGGGAGGGGTAGAACAGTTAGGAAAAGAAATAGTATCATAAGATCTAGCAGGAAATGTCCAAAAGAAAGGAAGTGGTGAACTATGTTAAATGCTACCGAGGAGACTTCAAGAAAAATAAATACTGAGATTTATCAGTTAAGAGATTGTTAAATGGGTTTGGAGAAAGCAGTTTCAATGGAGTGATGAAATTGGAAACCTAAGTAAGGTTAAAATATGAATGGATAGTGATAAAGTAAAGGTATCTAGCTGAGCAGTGGAAGGAAGGAAGGATATAGGATGATATCTTGAAGGAATTTTAGGGTCAGGTGAAAGTTTTTTAAAAAGATGAGGGAGACCTGGGCATGTTTGTAGGCAGAAAGAAAGGGTTCAGCCAAGGGATGGGGTTGATTTCTGGGGCAAGTTACTGGAAGAGATGGGAGGAGGTGGGATCACCTGTATCAAACCAAGGATAGTACTGCATCAAAATGGAAGAGAACAGATAAAGATGTATAGATGTTTTGAAATGTGGCATAGGGGAGATGAAAGAACTTATTTTGGATGATCTTGATGTTTTCAGTAAATTAGGAAGCAAGGTAATCTGCTGAGTGATAGGGTATCATATCCCAGGTAGATAAAGGATTCAGAAGTGGAGGACAATGTTGAAATTAGACGAGATTATGAAGGTAGGAGAGTGAAACCAAAGTAGGGGTGATAGACTAGGAAAAGAGAGGTATAGAGATGCTAGAGGGTATAGTGACAGTAGAAAAGTAAGGGAAAAAATTGAAAGAACATTATGATCAGAGGAGAGTAAGCTTAATATTTTAGCTAAATAAACGAATTTTTTACCCTAGGACAAAAATACCAGGAAAAGAATACTCTGTCCCCTAGATCCAAAACAGTAAGTATGGGCTAAATAAACGTAAAGAATTTTCTGTGTTTTAAATGCAGCTCCTACTATTTGCATTTGAAAATAATTATTTTCTTAAATTTAGCACAGTATATGAAGATCAGCTTGAAAAACATTTGAAAAAATGTAATTCAAGAGAGAAACCAAAACCAGTAAGTATCCTTATCAGTAAAAAAAAAAAATGGTTTGAAATATATTATATAACATTTTTATATAATAAAAGCTTACATTTCTATATCATCTTCAGGTTTATAAATACCTTTTTTCACAGAAATCCAATGAGATATATAGATCGTTTTAAAGAAAAAGTCAGAAAGTGTTTAAAGCAGAATAAGCCTTATGTAAATTGGTTTTTGGTAATGTTCATTTTTATGTTTTGTGTGTGATTCAATTCTTTGAAGCTCCTTATAGCTCTGCTTCAAGAAATGAAATTTTCATAAATATGAGTTTTCAAATAATTAGCTTCTGATTTTAATTACTAGTGACACTTGTTAAAATTACCACTCAGTGGTTTCCACCATTGTCTGAACAGAATAGGACATTTATCATCAAGATAAAGCACAAATGCAATCTGAATTATGCCTTGTAGCAATTTTACTACTACTGATAATTCATATTTATATAATGTTTTAATGTTCACAAGTTGCTTTCTTCACATCATTTAAAGAAAATAATTATAATTTTTTTCACTGTTGTACACATGAAACTGAGGCAGAGAGGTTAAGTGACCTCCTTTTCTTTGGTCACAATTGTCAGGACTGATTTTAGGACCCAAACTTTCTGACTCTCAATCCAGGGCTCTCTGTACTTTATCTTACATCGTCCTTCTCAGCATAACTTTTTTTTTAAATTCATAAGTGAACTAGGAAATGCTAAATTTAAGTTAGAGGTTTAATGAAAATAAACTTGTAATGTTTTTTCCTTCAAACTTGATGTATTACCAGTAACTATGGACCCTGTTAACTTATATTCTGTCTCACTGTTTCTCTTTTCCATTTTTATTGATTAATTTCTATGTTCACATTATCACATCGTTCCCATTCATGCCATAGTTTTCCTTAATGCTGCCATTCCCAGTTAGTCAACAAGCATTTATCAAGGGCTTACGGTGTGCTAGGCACTATGCTGAGTGGTAGGAATACAAAGAAAGGCAGAAATTGGGATTGTTGCTCTCAAGAAGCTCACATTCCAATGGGGAGACAATATGTAAATACCTAGGTACATATATAGAGAATAGATGGAAGGTAATCTTCAAGGGGAAGATACTAGAAGGAAAAGACCCCTGAGGAAGATAGGATTTGAGCTGAGTCTTAAAGGAGGCTGGGGAAACAAAGTCAGAAGTGAAGGATAACATTTCAGCCTAGGGTACAGCCATTGCAAAGGCACAAAGACAGGAGATGAAATGAAGTATGTAACTTAAGAGTCTGAGAGGGTTGTGTAAGGCCCTGAGAGTTAAGTAACTTGCTTATGGGGACTTTTGAGCTGCATCTCCAGGTCAAAGAAAAATGTTAAAAGCAACCAAGAAGGGATAGATTACATAATGTGGAACTAGAGGGAGAGTCATTCAAAACTACACATCAGCTATGAGAAAAGATTAGAATACAACCTGAAGGGCAAAGGAAAATGACTTATGCTGCAGAATTAGTGGGAAAAGCTAACGGAATTGATGACTTCCAAACATTCCTTTTGAGAAATTCAGAGCTGGATAGTCTTTGAAAGGCAAATTCAGCAGACAACAAAAACTTAGAAAGTTATGTTTATTACTTACAAACTTTCTGTAAAGTTTATGTTTATGATTTTCTGTAAAGTTTGGATTCCGTCAAAGGGCATTTGAGGACCTAGAGGCCCACATGTGACCTCATGGCCACAGGTTCCCACCCCTGGGCTAGATCAGATTACAATTAGGTAGGTTTATAGCTGGTTGATTGAATGGACCCAAGATATTGTCATTAATGGGTCAATATCAACTTGGGAGAGAACTCTTTGTATGTATTATCTCTCCCTGATCAGAGTATGAACTCCTTGAGAGCTCATTAATTTTTTTTCTATTTTTATCCCTAGTACCTTAAATGTAATGAGCACTTAAATAATTTTCCATTCATTCATTTTTCAAGAGCAGCCATGCCTAATAATTATAATAGCTGAGCTTACTACTTTTTGGCAAAACTACCTACTACTAGTCATCCACAGCAGTACTGTCAGTCAGTAGACATTTATAAGCACCTACTATGTGCCAGACACTTTGCTAAGTACTGGGGATACAGAGAAACGCAAGGGAAAGTTCTTGCCCTCCAGGAGCTCACAGTCTGATTCTGAAGAAGTAAGTAAGTTCATTCGCTTCAGTAAATGCCTGCTATGTGCAAAACCGTATTCTCAGCCTTGGAATTTAAATAAGACATAAATTTGAGTCAAATTTTAGTTGAATTAATTTAGTTCTTGAGGGGCCTTACAGACTAATGGGGAAATATGACCCAGACATCATCATCGTCATTGTCATCATCCTCATAATAACAGTAGTTAGCATTTATACAGGGCTTTAAGGTTGGCACAGTGATTGATGACAGACAGACAGACAGACATATACTTACATATTTAGAAGATCTGAGTTGATCTGTTGGAGAAGTTGGATAGCTGGTAATTCATCCTTTTTTTTTTTGTCACAATAGTACATGAACCCATTTGCCATGGGATTTATTCTTTATTGGTAGAATGAGTGTCCTTGCTGATAAAATCACAGATCTTTTAGATATACTTAAATATTATTATGCCAACTTTAGTTGACTTTTTATGTGTTTTTCTTAAGGATTATTTTATCCAAGATATTAATGCAGGATTACAAGATGAAACAGAAATTCTTGATGAACTGGTAAGTGCATTGATTCATCATTTAATTTAAAAAGAAATATCAAGACAGCCCCCAGTCTATGAATGTGTTGTTGTGAAATTAGTTTCTACGTTGATTATTTATAATTTTTCATTTTCTCATTTAAACAGTGTTATAAATGTTCTCAAAATTCTCAGGCCACCCATCTCTGCCTCCCCACTTCCTTCCCCCCCACCCCAGACACAAACACACACACACACACACACACACACACACCACACATACCCCATCCTCTTTAATTTATAATGAAAAAGTCAGTTAAATATCTTTTTTTAATTTTTTTTTGCTTTTTTTTTTTGGAGGGGAGAAGGTAGGGCAGTTGGGGTTAAGTGATTTGCCCAAGGTCACACAGCTAGTACATGTTAAGTGTCTGAAGTTGGATTTGAACTCAGGTCCTCCTGACTCCAGAGCTGGTACTCTATTCACTGCGCCACCTAGCCATCCCTATTAAATATCTTTTAAGTGCTTTCTCCTCTAATGAGGGAGACAACAATCAAGTAACTTTATATACAAGATAAATGTAGAATAATGTTAAGCTTAGCAGGAAGGTGCTAGGGGTGGGATTTGAGCTTCGTCCTCAGGGAAGCTAGTAGGTAAAGGTGAGGAGGAAGACCATTCCAGACATGGAGAAAACCAGTGAGAAGAATCTTTGGGAGATGGAGTGTGTAAAGACCTGCAAGAAGGCTAGTGTAACTGGATCATAGAGTTCATGGGGAAGAAAAAAGTGTAAAAAGACTGGAAAGGTAGGAAGGGTCCAAGTTGTGAAGTGCTCTATATGCCAGACAGAATTTTATCAGAAATCAGAAGCCACTAGAGTTTATTGAGTAGGAAATCAGGGATGGAGGGTAACATTGAACACTTCAAGAAAATTGTACTATTAATAGCCACGAATTTGGGTCTCTATCCCTTTTGAGCCTGAATCCTATGCCCTGAATCTCTCTGAGGCCTGCAGAAAGTGTCCTAGAGTTTCAGAGGGTCTGGATTCAGATTCTGAATGCCACTTATTACCTGTGATTCCACAGACCAGTCATTTCATCTCTCTAGGATTCAGTTAATTTATCTGTGAGATGAGCAGGTATGTCCTAATTCTGTTTCTCTGAGTGAGGTAGAGAAGTGACAACTAGATGGCTACTCCAGGAGCCAGTATATTTTTATGGCTGCACATGGTGAAAAGTAGCAGCAAGGGCTTGTAGATTTCAGTGGTTTTCCCAATAATAATTGGAGTTTTCTAGAATATCAGTAATGAGAAAGAATTCAAGCAGAAGGGGACATTAGGAGGCAACCTCCATTCATATGTATGGTTCATTTTAAAGTTGAATATTCTTTTTTTTTTTTAAGCAATCAGGGTTAAGTAACTTGCTCAAGGTTACACGGCCAATTATTTCTGGGTATGGTGCTAAGTATCTGAGCTCGGATTTGATCCCCAGGACATCCTGACACTGGAGCCGGTGCTCTTACTCGCTGTGCTACCTGGCCTCCCCTGAAGTTGAATATTGTTATAAGACTGCTTGCATAAAGAATCTTTAAAAGGAAATATTTTATTTACTGTTGTTTGGGTTTTATATATAGGTCCCAATTTCTTCTCTATCTGAAGAGCAATTGGAAAACTTAATTAAGAAATTGAGAAAAGCCAGTGAAGGTAAGTGTAATTAAACCTGGACAGTAAAATATTTTATAGCCTTAGGTAATTAGATCTTATATTTATTAAAAACCTGTTTTAATAGATGACATTGGAGTTAGATCCTTAAGTTTTCATTTTTTAACTTGTTTAAGTTTTTACACTTATATTTTTGACCTAGGTCTGAATTGTACACTTAAAGATCAAATAATGTCACATCCTGCATTGCATGATGTCCTCAATGACCCCAAAAATGGTGATTCAGCTTTCAAGCATTTGAAACAACAGGTATGGACTATGCTGTAGTATCTATTTTTAATAAAAATTGAATACAATTCCATGCATACAATTAATTCACAGAAATAATATTTCTAGGTGTAGTTAGTAAGAGAATCTCTGTTTCTATATTTATCTTTTAATTATTGTCATGGTGTAAATTAAGAACTCCAGATTCTTAAATGCTATGGTAGAGGGTTACAAATTCTGGCAAAACCAACTAAGTTGCAATGACTTATGCCCAATGATAGACTGTGTGTCTTTTGTCCAGTGTTCAGGCTTAGCTAAATTCACTGAGGCCAATGGCCACTGAGTAATGATATCTTAACCTCATCAAATTCTTTTTGACTGGAAAGATTGGGTCTCCCTATCTTGCCCAGGATGGACATTTAGCTGCCATTCATGATCCTGCTCCCACTACTGATCAGTACCTTTGACCTGATCCCTTTTCAACCTAGGCAGGTTTGCTCTTCCCTCTACCTCTACTCCCTATCCCTAACCTATCTTTTCCTTGTCACCTGTCAGGTTTACCACACTCAACTGAGATACTCAGCTGATATACCTCAGGACTCCTAAACTCAAGCAATCCACCAATCTCTTTCCCGGTAGCAGAGATTATAGGCATATGCCACCACATCCTACTGTTGTTCAGTCACTTTTCAGTCATATCCAACTCTTTGACCCCATTGTTAATCTCTCAAACAAAAATGACTTGCTTATAGTCTCATCAGGTCTGTTTAAAAAGCTTTTTCTGCTTATCAGGGTTTTATATGAACAAACACAAAAGCTAGTCACAAAAGTAAAGTAAATGAATATCAAATTAAACTTATCATTATGAATATATTGACCTTTCTTAATTAATTGAACATATCAAATCACATTGACATTTTTCTACATTGGACCAAATATATTTTCTGTTTTTTTATGAAATAATCTTTAAGAAGTTTACAGGCTTCAATTTTAGGTAACATTGAAAGGTTAAATTTACTGGGACCAAGAAGATGCTTTGTTGAATTTGGAGCTGGAAGGGGGAAACTGTCTCATTGGGTTGATACTGCCTTACAAGAAGCTGAAAAAGTCTACTTCCTGCTAGTAGAAAGGGTGACCACAAGATTCAAGGTAGGTTAAAACATCAAGATATGTCAACCTAATGTTTTGGGTTTGTCTGTAGAAAATGACACTCTCTTAGAAGTCAGATATTTAAAAGGAAACATTAAGTGCTGTTCATTTCCGAGGTACTGTGCAGTTACAAACATACAAACTGAACAGGCCCTGACTTCAGGGAACCTCATTCTCCTGGGGATTAGGGTAGGTGGGGAAGGATTGGTTATAACGTGTAGATGAGAACTATAAAGTAATGCCAAGAGCAAGAGAGTCCAAATAACTGAGGTTCACTCAGGGCCTCCTATAGCAGGAGGCGTCTGAGCAGGGCTTTGAATGAAGAACCATCAATGCTCTTCTCTGTGTGTTGGGGGCGGGGAGGGGGGGGATCTTAAATTTTTTATTTCTGATGATTATGGTTGACTTAAATTGCATCAATACAGCTTGTAGCCACTGCTTCAAGTTGTTAAGAGTATTCAGAATTACCATCAAATATTAGCCATAAAGGCAACCTTTAACTTGTATTCTTGATTGTTTTATAGTTCCAAGGCTTTACAATAATGAAAATCTAGATAACATTTGTTTGCTTCATATTTTGTATGAAAACCAAAAGGCATTGCTGATATTTTGGAAGGTCTTATGAAGTGTTTTAAATAAAAATTCATTGTAATAATGGTATTTTATTTGTGCAGGTAGATGGTAAACACAAAAACAGAAACTCTGTATTTGAAAGGCTTCAAATTGATATTCAACATTTATGTTTGAGTAAGTTGCATAATTTTCTGTTAAATGGTAATAAAGTATATGTTTCCAAACTCTTCTGGTTACTTTGAAATCCCATCACAAAGAACAGTTTTTCAGGAGAAGCGCAGGCATAAAAATATTTACTCTTTTACATTGTAGACTTTAATGACATCATAGAAAGAAAAATAGAGTGATACTGGAGATGGAATTCTATTTCAGGTATGAGCCACACAGAGACCTTGTCCATCTCTTGAGATTCTGTGGTTGGTATTTTTTGACCATAAGTTCAAAACAAACACCCAGTCTGTTATCAGAAGACATCCTAGTCCATTAGAATCAAGCACAGGGCTTTTAGAATCAAGACCTAGGTTCAAATCCTACCTAAGATACTCCTACCTGTACAGTTATTACATAGTTATTTAACCTCTCAGAGCCTCATTCAAAGAGAAATGAAACAACCCCTACAGTCTACTAAGGGAAAACAGCATGTATCCAGAGAAGTAATCACCGAGTAATCTTAGTGGGAGGGAAGAGGGCTAACACCCAAATGGTTCAAGAATGGCTTCATGGAGAATGTAGCACTTGAACAGAGCTTCAAAGGGAGCAAGGCTTCCCACCAAGTAGAGGTGAGGAAGGAGAGTAGCATTGCAGGTAAGAAGGAGACCGCTAAGGCATGTAGGTGAGAGGTAGAATGCTATGTATAGGAACAGCAAGTTAGCCAGGGGCTGGCATGGAAATCACCTGAGGTAAGGAAGGTGAAATCAGATAGATAGGTTGGCATCAGATTTTGAAGAGAGTTAAACACCCACGTTTTATCCTTCAGACATTAGGGGTCACTGGCACTTCTTGAACACAGAACTATCCTGTGGAACTATCAATTCATCAACTGTATGGAGCAAAAATTGGAGGGGGCAAACAGGGAGAAGTAACGAGGGTCTGAGCTAGGATGGTAGTCATGTGAGTAGAGGAAAGGAGAGGGGTGCAAGATATATTAAGATAGCATGGTAAAAAAATGGAAAGAACACTGAATTTGGAGTCAGAAAACCGGGATTCTAATCCATTCTCTATTGTTATGATGTTGGACAAGTCACATAAGCTCCCTGGGCCTCAGTTTCCTCATATGTAAAATGAAGTAACCTTTAAGGTCCCTTCTAACTCTAAAACTATGGTCCTATGATAATAGAATTGATACGATTTGACATACATTTGGAAGGTGATAGAAAATGAAGAGGCACGGATAATTTTGAAATTGCAAATTTGTGTGATAGGAAGGTTGGTTTGACCTTCAAGGGAAATAAGGTTTAGCTGAGCAGTGAGTTTCAGGGGGAAAATAACATTCAATTTTTGACATGTTGAACTTGCGGTATCAATGGGACATCCAACGAGAAGGTGGTGATGTGAGACGGGCTCAGGAGAAAAATGAGGGGATTGAACTACGTAACATCTAAGGTTTCATCCGACACTGAAATCTGAGGATCCTAAATCTTAAATGCTGCCTCTCCCAAGAATGACCCATTTGGTAGTTTCACATAATACTTTTTTAAGCAACTATCTAATACACTTAACAGATAACATTGTCTATTGTAGTTATCTATCTTTGCCCTTTATGACCTCATGAATTGCCAAGCTCCATGAAGGGAGGGACTGGATCTCTGACCAGAGTTTCTAGCCTAGGGTTCTGCTCAGTCAGCATTTAACTATTTGTTTAATTGAATTGGTTGATTATTTTTACAATAATATCTGTTTCAATCATAATTCTGTGGTGATGAGTAATTAAAAATTGCCTTTATATAGCACTTCATGGTTTGCAAAACACTTTACATGTATTAATTCAATTGATCAACTAAATCAAAACATGTAAGCAGTTAGAAAACAATCAGAGGCAGTGTGGTGTCATGAAAAGAGGGCTTAACTTGGGGTTGGGGACCAAGGTTATGATTACAACTGATATTGGCTGATGACTTACTTTGTCAGTCAAAGTATGAATGACTCCTCTTCAAGTATGTTAGAGAGGAAATCCTTTTTTTCTTTTTTTTTTTTTAAGCAATCAGGGTTAAGTAACTTGCTCAAGGTTACATGGCCAGTTATTTCTGGGTGTGGTGCTAAGTATCTGAGCCCAGATTTGATCCCCAGGTCATCCCAACACTGGAGCCAGTGCTCTTACTTGCTGAGCCACTTGGCCGCCCCTAAGCGATTGGGATTAAGTAACTTGCTCAAGGTTGCACGGCCAGGTGTTTCTGGGTGGGTGCTAAGTGTCTGAGCCCAGGATTTGATCCCCAGGTCATCCCGACACTGGAGCCAGTGCTCTTACTCGCTGTGCTACCTGGCCGCCCCAGAAATCCTTTTTTCAATTACACTTTAAAATAAAAAGTCACTTAGGTCCCATATAATTTAGAAATTCTGTGTATAATGTAACAAGGCTAATTTAAACTGAACTCCATTCAAATCTTTATAAAGGTTAAGATATATTGGCTAGAAATCAGGTACTGTATTTTGCATGATAGCAACTTCTAAAGTAAAGTGTTCCTGAGCTTTTTAAGTTATCCTGCATACTATTAATGAAATAATTCCTATTTATTTATAAAGGGATCCCCTCACAAGGATTCTGTGAGATAGTGCATATAGTTTTATCCCTACTTTACAGATAAGGGCCATTCCAACTCTAAAATTTTATAATTCTTTGATTCTGTTAGTTTTGTCTTTCACTGAAAAGGAATATTTTTTCCTTTCATAAGATTCTTACAATCTTAATGCTTCTCAGTTTCTCCACTTTTTTTTTTCAGGTAAAATCCCTGTGTTAATAAAAGAAAAGTTACCTGTGGTTGGAATTGGAAAGCATTTATGTGGTGTGGCAACAGGTATGAAATATAGAAACATAAAAATGCGCAGATTAACAGACATGCCCATTCTAGTCTTTAATTTGATGTAACATCTTGTAACTAAGTATCTTCAAGTCTAATCTATCCGCTTGTATCCTTAATCCTATCCTTGTATAGAGGATCATAGGTTTGAAGCTGAAAGGGACTAAAGAGACCATGTAATCTAGTGCCCTTATTTTACAAATGAAGAAACTGAGACCCAGGCAGGCTAAGGGACTGCCCACGGTCACAAAGGTAGCAGGACCTTTTATTATCTTTTCTTTTGTGCATCTTACATCTCTAATATTCCCTTGCTCGCAATTACCACTCTAGTCCAGGCCTTCTTCACTTTTCATCTGGACTATTACAATATCCTTGTAAATTGCTCTCTCTGCTTCCAGTCTCTTCCCTCTCTTATTTGTCCTCCACAAGACTGCCAAAAATAATCTTCCTAAAGCACACATCTGATGGTCACCACTCTTCTGTTCCAAAATTTTTAGTGGATTCCTATTACATGTAGGATAGAATACAGATACCTCAGTTGGCACAGTGTGGCTCCTTATTGTAAGTTTTGCTTCTGCTACCTCTGTGCCTTTGTCCAGGTCATTCCTATGCTTGGAATGCACTCTGTCCTAGTCTCTTAGAATCCGTCATGTTACGTTAGCACTCATCCCAGGCCCTACCTCTGTATGAAAGCCTTTCTTAGTTCCTCTAGCTGTTTGTCTCCATCTTTAAATTACCTTGTATTTACTTCTGAATTAACATATTTTATCCCCCAAGGGAACATAAACTTCTTGAGGGTAGGGATCATTTTTCATTTTGTAAAACCAGTACTTTATATATAGTAGGTGCTTAACAAATGTTTGTTTGAATAAATTGAATTTTTAACTCTCCCCTGTCCTTTTAGATACAAACAAAGGCTATCTTCAACCCTTTTACCCTTTCCAGCTGTTGTCCCCTTGCTTCTCTTCATGGCCAGATTTCCTGAAGAAGTAACATGACACTAGATGGTCCCACTTCCTTAAAGCCAGTTTCTCTTTTATAATCTGGCTTCAGTCTCTACTGTTCTCCTAGAATGGTGCCTCTCAAAGGGCACCATTAGCTGGTGAGGTGAGCTTTTTTCCTCATTAACCTCTTTTTTAAAATGTGATACTTTTGATTACTTTCTCTCTGTGCTTCTGGATGTTTTCATTTGTTTGGCTTCAGACATGTTACCTTCTCCTAGTTCTTGTCATGGCCTTCTTTCTCCTCGGATCACTGTCTTCTTTGCACCCTTCCCTTGGGCAATCCCATTTACTTGACACAGCTTTAGCTCATACATCTATACAGATGATTGTCATGGGAATGGGAATTTAAGATCTTTCCTGCCCCTAGGCCCTTTGATAGGCTTAAGTGCACCTGGAGCCTGTGGCAGGAGGCTTAGTTTTCAGGAGTGCCCACACCTTATTGCTCTGTGATTGGGCAATGGGTCAGGAGGGTTGTGACATTCTCTGAGCCAGGAGAAGGCTATATAAACCCTAATGTGAGGCTGTGTTTTGGGGCTCACTTTGAAAAGTGTTGTGTGATTTGACCAGATAAGATTCTGGGCAGCCATCAAGCCCCCCAGATTTGAAAACTCAGATGTTGAATAAGTAATTTTCAAAGGAAGAAATCTAAACTATCAACAATATATGAAAATTGTTCCAAATAATAATTAGAGAAATGTGAATTAAAGTAATTCTGAGATTCTACCTTACACATATCTGATTAGCAAAAATTACAAAAAAGGAAAATTAAAAATGTTTTTTTCTCTTCCTAGTTTTTCCTCCACTTCTCTTACTTGATTTTCAAAATCCTTCTTGAGCTCCTCCATGTCCTGTAATGAATTCATATTTTTCCTGGAAATTTTGGTGCAGGAGTTCTGACTTTGTTGTCTTCTTCCTGTTCCATGCTTTGATCTTTTTTGTCCCCCAACAAAAAGGAATCTAAGGTTTGATTGCTGTGGTTGCTTTGCTTCCTTTGCTTGTTCATCTTGCCAACCAATTACTTGACTTTTGAGCTCTTTGCCACAGTGGAACTCTGCTTCCAGAGAGGAGAGCTTTGTCCCAAATTGCTGGGGTTTTTGCAGCTTCCGGAGCTGTTAATTAGTTAGTGCAGCCTCTCTACAGCCCCCACTAGATCTGGCTCACTGGTCACATACCCCAGGACTTCCACTCAAGACTGTGATCCAGGTCAGAGCAGGTTAAAGCAAGAGTGATTACCCTCTCAAGGATTGCTTGGTCCCCCTATGATCTGCTGTGATCCAGGTCAGAGCAGGTTAAAGCAAGAGTGATTACCCTCTCAAGGATTGCTTGGTCCCCCTATGATCTGCAGGTCAGGAGCTCAGAAGCAGCCATGTGGAGGCGACTGCATGGCCACAGCGCCTCCTTTCGCTTCTCGCCCCTGGGGAGGGGTTGGACCAAGCTCCTTCCCCCCTGGTTCCAAAAGAGTTCCACACTGACCTTTTACTTTGTCTGGCATTTATGGATTGGTAATTCTGGAAACTACCACAGCTGCTGGTGATCCACTCTCAGGAAGTCCACTTTAGCTGCTGCTGGTCAGGGATACCCTGGGGCTAAAACCATGGGCTCATGTAGGGCTGGGCTGGACTAGACTGGGCTGGGCTGGGCTGGGCTGGGCTGGGCTCAGCTCCCAGCATGCTGCAATGGACCCTTCCTGTCCACCTTCCAGGTTGCCTTCAGTGGGAGATTTATTTCTTTCTTTCACTTTGTGGGTTCTGTATCTCTAAAATTTGTTTACAGTCATATTTTATAGGTATTTCAGGTGGTTATGGGGGGGAGTTTTCCTGCTTCTGTGCCTCCATCTTGGCCTTATCAAGTCTTAAAAGATTTAAAAGAGCCGCATTGTTCATATCACAGAGTGTTATCCTTTGCCCTTGGAGGGATTGTTTTTCAAAATGTTTCCTAATTCTAAGTCATCAGGATTGTTGAGTGACAGAGAGAATTAGGGAAATTTCAGGAAAGTGAGAAAAATAAAAGTAGAATATAGAAATAAGTAGAAAACCTTTTTTGTTTTGTCATGGTAAGGTAAAAGAAGCCACTTCAGAACTTTGGTTTCTGTCCCACCGCCATCTTTGGGAATGGAGTCAGTCAGAAGGAGAGGGAATATTAAGACTTGATTAGTTGGTCCTGCATTTGTGTCTCTGCATCCCAGGACAGAGCTGGTCAGAGTTGCAATAGTCACTGTTCTTCATTCAGAACATTCATTCTCTTGGGAATAAAGTACTTTTGTTTTGTCTTGAAATAATTCTGAGACCCTACCCCCACCACCTTCCCAGAAACCTTATTTTCCCTTTTTGCCTTCAGCAGTAATAACTGTAAACATCCCAGTTATAGAGGGGCTAATGGTGGTAGAGATAGACATTATATATAGGGGAACACTGACAGTTACCTTCATCTCATTTCTGTGGATTTTTGGGGTCAGATAATGTTACAGTTAAGTGATCTTGTTTTATTCATTTGATGTCAATGTTAGTCTTGCCCGTATATCTCACAGTCTTGTTGGTATTGGAGCCTTTAGCCACACAGACAAGGATATATGCTGCCTTTTAGTTATTCTTTGTATAGTTTAGTTGATTTTTATAGCTATAAACAGATTATTTTGCCTTTGAGTCCCCAAAACTGGGTTTCCTGTTCCACTTTTGCTAATATCTATATAACCCTGTCATAACTTTTCCAAACCTCATTTTCCTCATCGATAAAATTAGGAGGTTGGAGCAGATGATCTCTGTGATCCCTTCCAGCTCTAAAATTGAATTCAAGCACTGCTTAGAAGCAGGAGACCTGGGTTCCAGTCCTGCTGGAGAAACTTAATAGCTTTGTGATGAGTTACAAGTCACTTTCTGTCTCAGAGCTTATTTCCTTATCTGTAAAATGGAGGTGACAGTCCTTGTACGCACAGTATTGTTTTAAGAAAAGTGCCCTCTGAATCTTAAAGTGTTATGGAACTGTCAGTTCTTTATTACTTAAAAAGAGAGACAGAAATCAAGTAACAAATTGAAATTTGTTGGAAAATGGTGGAACTTTTATATCTCTTTCCCTGTACTCATTTCTGCCTGCTATGGAGGTATCACACACCTCTAGATCTAGCAACCTAAGTGGAAGTTATTTGTACCCCTCCCTTCTCTTCCTCTCCCTGCCTCCTATTTATTTTGTTTTCAGTTTAATTAACAATTTCCTTTGGTTCTAGTGGTAGGTTTTTTTTAAGATAAAAGTTCTTACTTGGCAACACTGAGCTTTATTTTAAGGTCTGAGGAAGAAGAAAAGAATCAAGTTGCTAAATTAAGGTTTTTTCAGGCTACATGTCTTCAGTTTCCCTTCCTTCCAACTGTTTTTGGGATTTATGCTTTATTACAGAATAAAGTCAGTAGAAAAAATGAGAATGTACATGAATTGAAAGAAAAACACCAAGAATATATAGAATAGAGTAGATAATTCACTCAAAGATAAAGGAAAATATTTATTGCATTGCTTAGTAAATGTACAAATTATTTATTTCTTACAATGTGGTTTGGGGATCACATGATATAATTATGTTTGCAGATCTTGCATTGCGATGTTTAGTTGAAACCTATCCTGCTAGCTGTAAAGAAAGAAATGAGGAACCAGTAGCCAAGCGTATGAAGAATGACAAAATGGACACAGAAAGTGACACTTTGGTGAATGAAGGAAGTGAAAAGAATGAATTAGAGCAATGGATCCCTGTCGCTGGCATCGTGATTGCGCTCTGTTGTCATCACAGGTGCGATTGGAGGCATTATGTGGGCAAAGAATTTTTCAAGACCCTAGGACTTGGGCCAGTGGAATTTAACTATTTCCAACGCATGAGTAGCTGGGCCACTTGTGGAATGCGGGAAACAACTTTGGAAACATCAGGAATTAATATAAAGAAAAGAGATGATCAGACCAATGATAATGAAGAGCATGACCATGAAGGATACAAGAGAGCAGATGATAATTCCGAAAGTTCACCTGGGTAAGTGACTCATTTTGTGACATTCAATAAAAGGAAAAACAATTGTTCATTTTCTCAGCATATATAACACAGGTTATAAAATGGAATTCTAAATTGAATTTTACAATAAATCAAAATTCATAAATTATTGATTGTGGTCTCAAATAAGAGGTCCCTTAGAAGACATGAAAAGTAGGTTCAGCCTGGAGCCAAGTTCTGGGGAAATAATCCAGTGTTTGTTGAATACTTATTAATGGTTCAGCTAAGAAATTGCCATATGTATTAACAAATATTGTATGGCAGTTTATGTACTACCGTGTTTCCCCGATAATAAGACCTATCCTGAAAATAAGCCCTCCCCTTACTGTGTAAGATTCCTCTAAAATAAGCCCTCCCCTGAAAATAAGCCCTATTGAGATTGCTACTGTAGTGAAGGTGATCCCCTGCGCTACACGCTACATTACGGTACCCTCTGTATGCACCGCCCCCCCCCCTTCCCCGGTGAAACGCACACTGCCCTCCGAGCTGCATCCAATCAGAGCTGCAGCAGTGAGCACGTCATCCTGTTCTTCCCCAGTGATTTGCTTATTGAATAAAGGTACATTTTTTTGTTCACATTTACCTGTTTATTAAAATTGCTGTCAATGTTCATTAAAATAAGCCCTCCCCTGAAAATAAGCCCTCTGGTGTTTTTCTGTCCAAAAAATTAATAAGACAGTGTCTTATTATCAGGGAAACACGGTACTTTGCAAATCTAAAAAAATGTTATATATTATAAATTATTAAGTTTTTCTAACAAACCATGTTCCTAATTTTATTCTGTTTTTGTTTTTTTGTTGTTGGATCTAGGCTTCTTACCCACGAAGAAAGGAAAAATATAGGTCGTCTCTGTAAATTGCTGATTGACCAAGGCCGAATCCAATATTTACAACAGAAGGGCTACAGTGCTTCTTTACAGTACTATACGGACTCCCTTGTGTCTTTAGAAAATGTCCTGTTAACAGCTCTACCCAAACAGTCTTTAACAACAGACTCAACTACATGATGAAAGAGAAATTCAAACAGTTCCTACTGAAAAATTTTATAGCCCTTCTCTGGATATTTTAAACAGATAAGATCGTTTATACAAAAGTTATGGGAAAATTGTCTCCCACAAAAAAGTAAAATTTCAAATGATGGTTCTTTATATTCACAAAAAACCCCAAAACATTTTAAATAACTGATAATACAAACATGCTTGTATATTGTAAGCTCTTCAAATCCTGATGTTTGTTTTCAAAGACTTCAGAAATACTTATATTTAGATAATTCACCAGATCCTTAAAATAAATCCTCTTCAGTAGGTCATCTTGAGATATTTTATTCATCATTATTTATAGAGACTGGCAAAACAATTGGACAGTTTTCTTTGTTTTCTGAAATACAAAAGCATTTCTACATATAACCTAGAATCTTAATAAAAGTGCCTGTTTGCCTAAACTTTGGAAAAAAATTAATTTCTTTTGGTTCTTAGCTAATTTCTATTGTCTAATTTCTGAATGTTGCTCTATATTCTATGTAAGAAATAAATATTTTTAAAGGAGTTTCTCATAACAATGGAAAATTTCAGAATTTCTGAATATAAAATAAAAATTTGTTGGGGGTAAATCCAAGAAAGCCAACCAGGTTATGATTAGAAAAAAATACCCATAGCTTATCTCAATCAGGTTATAAAATCTTTATCAGTGAGATCACTTTTAGATAGATTTTAGAAATATCCACATCATATCAGAATTTACAAACGACCAACATCAGAAAAGAAGAAATGTTTACTTGAAACACAGATTTTATATTACATTTTCACTTATTAATGAATTGGTTGGGAATTCCACAGATAAACATTTTCTGTAGTCAACTGGCTTTTACCTTTACCAATATCTTTGGTGTTTTCCTCTATTTGAGAAAAGGAAATTAAAGGGAATTAGGCAGTAGAATCAAAAACATTAATTTCTTGCTTAGGCTTCTCACCTTAGACCAGTGAGTTTTATGCACAGGGAAATATGAAACATGAAAAAATATGATAGTGTTTCCATGCTTTCTTATAGCATCCATCTGATATTATTCTACCCTCATCTTTAAAAAATATTTCTTAAGAAAGGAGTATAGGCTTCCTACCTGTAGTTGTTGTCTTTGCTAAAATAAGTATCCAAGTGTGATTATACTAATAATTAGAAATTATTAGTTTGTAATTCCCAGTAGAGAAATTCCAGAAATACTGTTGGATTATTCCAACATTATTAGATAGTCAGTGCTTGCATATGTGAATTATTGGTGATGGGTCTGTCTTATTATTTATTGTAGAACTTTAACTTTTGCTAGCCACAAAGCTTTAATTTTTTAAATGTCATTCTTTAATTACACATTATAGTACCAAACTAAAATTACTAAATTCAGTTTTTCTCAATGTTTTTAATTTCCTATAAAATAAAATTGAAATGATTCAGTTTAGCTTTTTAAATGTTATCAGTATTCTCTGATCCAAAAGACATAAACTATAGCAGTAGAGCTATTTTCATTGTATAAGATGTGACTGGCTAGTACATAAACGTAAGTTAAACTTACTCATATTATCTAGTGTACCATATATATTTCAGTACCTAAAGGACCATGATTTTGTCAGTGTGGGTATTCCTTTCCCCACTTACATTGCTATTCACCTACAACTTAGTAAATGGTCTTCAGGTGTTACTATGGCTAAAGAATTCCTCACCCTGAGATATGGAACAGTTCTGAAATGAGCTAAGCTGTGCCCTGGAGAACAGATCCCTGGGCCTGTATTCAGAATCACATATCAGTTAGAAGGGCCCTCAAAAGTCATCTGATCAACCAAGGATCCCCACTACAATATACCCCACAAGTTGTCACAAAGCCTTTGGTCAAAGGCTGCCCTTTTAATTGAGGGGAAAACTGCTTCCTCCTGAGGTAGCTCATTCCACTTCCCTAGAGCTCTAATTATTGGCAAGTTTTTTCTCCCATGAAGCCTTAACATGCTTCTTTGTAACCTCTACTGAGGCCAACAATGGAGAGAATATTGGATTTAGAGTGAGAGGACATAGGTTCACATCCTTTCTTTACCTCTTACTGTCCTTATAACCTTGGACACTTCTAAATACATGTACAATGAGGGCGTTGGACAGATGATCACAAAGATCCCTTCAAACTCAGACTCTTAAAATCCTATCCATAATCCTAGTTCTGCTTTATGGAATTAGAGTAAATCTCTGGACCTTCCATTTGACTATATTAAAACTATTAGCCATCAATTAGTTGTCCAACAAGGGTTTATTAAGTACTTAACTATTTGTCAGATATTGTGGTAAACACTGGGGATACCAAGAAAAAGGAAAAACAGTCCCTGGCCTCAAGGTGTTTACATTCTATATGTGTACAAAATAGATGATACTGTAGAGGAAGAATAGTGGAACTGCCACCTCATTGGTCCTAGACACTTTGCCTCTCAATGTAGCCTAAAATCATGTTAGACTTGGGGGTTCCAGTGTCACAGTATTGACTCATAATGAATTTTTGCCCTCTAAAACCTCCAGGTTTTTTTTCACACATTCTTGTGTAATTACATATGCCCCATCTTGATTTTAGGAAGATGATTATTTTTGTTAGCCAAGGGAAAGTCTATATTGATGTTATATTTTATTAGATACAGTACCATGTTCATAAAACCATAGGTTCAGATCTATAAAGGGCCTTGCCTTAAAAATCATCTAGAAACCCCTAATTTAGACAAGGAAACAGGTTCAGAGAAGTGCAGTGATTTTCCCAAGGTTTTGTTTAATGATATCCCCCCAGAAAAATTCCCATCTTTTTATTAGCTTTTTTTTTTCCTGGCTGCAATATTGTAATGAATAGATGCCATTCAGAATAGATGCTATTTCTTTTTTTCTGGGTCAAGTTTGATAGCTTAAATATCTAAAATCATCCTCTACTTTGAGGACATTATTTTCCCCTCACACTTGCCAGCATTTAAACTGCTCTCCTTTTTTTTCCCATTGATATAATCTCATGATATCTTGAGTTATCATAAAGATAGCCCTTCTTAAACTATCTTTTTTTTTATTATAAGCTTCAATTTTTTTTATTTTGGTTTATTATTTTCTCCTGGAATAAGTTAAAACATTTAGATGTTGACCAGCTGAAAAATAAAACTATCTGTGCAAGGGGAAAAATAAGACCAATACCTGAAACTTGAAAGTCTACTATTTACCAAAATGATACATTTTTCCATTAACCAAGTGTGAAATACTTCATTTTGGTGAGTAATAGGCACATTTGAAATACGAAAGCATAATATCAGTGTTTGTATTCATTGACAAGAATAATATGTCTTCCCTTCCACTATACCCTGTGTAATCTTTGAAGCATTGGTTTTAGTTTTCATGCCTAAATCAGATTATTTTCAGTAGTTGGCTTTGTACTAACCAGGATCCATAGTACATAGATGTTAACCAAAACCTTCATTTGGGATGGTATTTATACCATGCATTTCCTATAACTTTCTTATAATTTCTAGGTAGAATGAATTTTATGGTTGGAAAGGAGAAAGTAGATGTCAGGGTGCTCAAGAAATTGAAAATACTTATAGAATGCCCTAAAAGAATTATCCAGTGCAGTTTGGGAAATTAAATCCTATTATTTAGAGCTTTGAGGGGTCTTAGAGATTATCTTATCCAACCCCCTCATTTTACAGATAACAAAAACAGACTGAGAGATGTTCAACTGTACCTAGCTTTGTGTTTTGAGTCCAAAAGATGGACTTACTACTTTAAAAATTGTGACATTCTCCTAGATCCCATTACTAAGCATATACTTCAAGGAGGTAAAAAAAAATGGAAAGTTCCCAAAGGTACTAAAATATTCATAGCAGAACTTTTTTTTATGGTTGTTAAGAACTTGGAACAAAGCAAGTGGCCAGTCATTTGGGAAGTGGCTAAATTAAATTGCAATTTCATGAATGCATTGTAAAAAAAGATGAATGTGAAGAATTGGAAATTTCATATGAACTGATGCAGAGTGGAGTTAAGTAGAACAAAGGGGAAAATATAAGCATTTACTGAAAAAAAATAGAAATAAAACAGTAAAATGAAACATTGGGATTATAATGATCAAGTTTGATCCAGAGAAAAATTGAGAAAATACGTCTCCCTCCTCTCATTCCTTTGGATTCACCAAAGAACCCAAATAGAATATTGGACACAGTGTCAATGTGTTGGTTGGTTTTGCAGAACTGCTTTTTTTTTCCTCTTTTATAATCTTTGTTACAAGAATGGAATGGGAAAGGTGAGTAGGGATATATTTGAAAATTAATGTAATAATTTTTTTTTCAGCTGAGGAGTATCCATGAAGTTAAGAGAGGAATGCTTACTATTTCTATATCTTTTCACTCAGTTTATGAACTGAGTTGACTTTTCTACATTTCCCATTTCTGTCACTGAATTAGGAAAAAAAGAAAAAAGTTAGACAGTAAATAGAAGGAAAAAGGAATACCCACATTAATGAAATTACTGTTTCAGCCAAATTCTTGTAATATAAATCTCTTACCTCTTCTCCTACGGGTCTCCTGGATATATGCATGCATAAATTGAATGCCAAATAATTCCTTTTCTTCCTCTTCTTCTGCATTTTCACAGGGAGGAAGTGTTATTTCTAGTTTTAATGGATTATCTCTGAAGTTGACAAACCTGGTAATTCATCAGAAAATGGTACTGTCATACCTTAACCGTTGACTAGCGTGTTCCACTATCTCTGGCACGAGCATATCCAAAAGACAAGGAAACAGCCGAGATATCGTTAAAGATACAGTTCTTGATGAACTTTTTTTTTTTAAGCAATAGGGGTTAAGTAACTTGCTCAAGGTTACACGGCCAGTCATTCATTTCTGGGTGTGGTGCTGAGTATCTGAGCCCGGATTTTGATCCAGGTCATCCCGACACTGGAGCCGGTGCTCTTATTCGCTGAGCCACCTGGCCGCCCCTAAGCAATTGGGGTTAAGTAACTTGCTCAAGGTTACACGGCCAGGTGTTTCTGGGTGGGTGCTAAGTGTCTGAGCCCGGGATTCGATCTCCAGGTCTTCCCAACACTGGAGCCGGTGCTCTTACTCACTGTGCTACCTGGCCGCCCCCCTTGATGAACTTTTGACACACTAAAAAATTATGCTTATTGGGCATCGCTATCCAGATGACTTGTAGACCTTATATACTCAACATGTCCAGAACTAAACTTACCTTTCCTCCTATGGTTAATTTTTGTATTTTATCTTCACTATCTTTCCAGTCATCAACTCCTTACTTTCTCACAGCTTCCACACACCCACCCATATCTAGTGTGTTTCCAGGTCCTGTCAATTCTGCCTAGAGACAGTTAGGTGACAGGGGATAGACGCATTGGGTCTGGAATCAGGAGTTCACATCCAGCCTCAGACACTTACTAGCTATGGGTAAACCTGGACAAATCACTTAACTTCTGCTACCTCAGTTTCTGGAAAATGGGGGATCATAATAGCACCTACCTCACAGGGTGGTTGTGTGGATCAAAGGAGATAACTGAAAAACACAATGCCTGACCCATAGTAAGTGTTAAATAAATGCTTATTCCCTTCCCTTTCCCCTTTGTAACATTTCTGATATATACTTCTGTCCTCTGACACTGCTGCCAATCTTATCCAAACCCTCATCACCTCATGCTTTGACTATTGCAACAGCCTGCTGCTTGGTCTCTGCATTAAGGCTCTCCTCACTTCACCCTGTTCCTACTCAGCTGTCAGATTTATCTTCCTAAAGTGCAGGTCTGAGCACATCACTGTCACCACCTCACCACTGTCCCTCTGCCCCATTCAGTAAACTCTGGCTTCCTTTTGGTTTTTGAACAAGACTCTCTAAATCCCAGTCCTGGGAATTTTCCCTGTTCTTAATGCTTAAAACTCCCTCCTCTTTCCATCCCCTACCCTCCCTGGCTTTATTCCAAGCCCAGCCAAAATCTCACCAGCTCCAGGACACCTTTCCTGGTCCCCCTTAATACTATCACCTTCCCTCTGTTGCTATCCCCAGTTTATACAGTGTGGTACATAGTTATGTGTACATAGTTGTTTGCCTAGTTGTTTTGTCCCTTAGACTGAGTTTCTTTAGAGCAGAGACTGTCTTTTGCCTTTTTGGTATCCCTTAACACTTAGCACAGTGCCTGACACTTGGTTTTGTTGTTGTTGTTTTAGTTGTGTCCATCTCTTCATGACCTCACCCCATTGGGATTCTCTGGGCAAAGATACTGGAGTGGTTTGCCATTCCTTCTCCAGCTCATTTGACAGATGAGGAAACTGAGGCAAACAGGGTTAAGTGATTGTCCAGCGTCACACAGTTAAAAACTGTCTCAGGCCATATTTTAACTCAGTTCTCCCTGATTCCAGGCCCTTATTCTATCCGCTATGCCACCTAGCTGCTCCCCTGGCACTTGGTAGGTGGGAGGACAATCTTAGCCTCCGTCTGGGATGGGATCCCTCCTGGCTCAGTTTACCTATGGGGTCCTTTGAAAAGGAATGTTCCCCACCTATTCCTGAGTCTAGCATTGAGGTGGAATGGATACTGCATGGTTGGATATCTGTAACTAACCTGAATTTAAACAGAATCAAGGATGTTTTATCCTGTCATATTTGGAATGTCACAGGTCCTTGTTTTTTCCTTCTATAGCAGGTTTCTATGATCAGAGCAAGGAGTCAGTAAAAGATGTGAGCTCTTTCATGTTAGCTTACTGGAAAATCTAATATTATTTTCATCTAGGATTAGAACATGTGCAGAAAGTTATGCAAACTACTTAAGATCATTCTAAAAGTTTTATGAATCTTGAACTGTTTTAAAAGAAGGGAAAATACTTTTAGAAAAAATTTTAGTGGGATTTTAAAAGGCCTACTATATCTTGTCTATGGGAAAATATAAAGGACAGTGAAATAGTCTGAGTAATGGGTTATACTAGCCCATACTCACCCCACTTCTGGTCAATTTTCTCTTACTCCTTTTTGGCCCTTGTTTGTTTAATCTTTTTGCTAGATTTGTGTCTTTTAGGCTCAGCACCCTTCACTTGCCGGTGACTCTTCTGCCAGGAACATTGTTGTGCAATCTAACCCATGGAGCCTCCATGTTCAAGGCCTACAACAAATGGGCCCCATTTGTGCTCCCCAAGGATATTCCTTTCTTTATGGGATGGGTGGGCCAGAGGGTGTGAGTTCTGGGGACGAGGTATGTGCTCCCTGGGATTTCTCTCACCCCCTCTGACTATTTATAACATCACTAAGCCCAGCACTTCTCCTTTAAAACGAGTTAAACGGGGTTTTCCGGACAATGTTCTAAAATCATAGCTTTAGATTATCTGCTGGCCTCTAGGTGGGGGTGTTTGTGCTCTAGCTAACACCTCCAGATGCATGTATATCAATAATTATCAACAGGTAGAACTCCACACCAAAAATATACTGGAAAAGGCCAATTGGATGGAAGAACTTCATGAAGCCCTTAGTGTACCAGGTTCCTCCTCTTCCTCATGGTGGTCCTGGCTTTTCCCTATACTGGCCCCTTTCCTGGTCCTTGTCTGCTTAACCTCCTTGCTAAGTTTGTCTCTTCTAGGCTCAGTGCTTTCCATTTGCAGTTGATTGCTCAGGCTGGATACCAAGCGTTACTCGAAGTCGCTACCCCTCACCCCTTGGATCTGGCGTAGACCAAATTCCGGACATTGGCCACCAACCCCACCCCTTGAACCATGGGACCCTGAGAGGCAGGGACAGCTCTACATCCCTTTCCAGCTGGAAGCAGTTCAAGATGAGACTGTCGCCCCTGCCCCAAATGAATTTGGGCCCCATCTGTTTAAGGGGGGAATGATGGGGTACCTGGGGTCTAGATCAATTTGTGAAACCAGTCTGTGACTTTGTAACTGCACTTTGTTTTGTAAAATTGTAAAATTGTCCTTTCCCATCCTTGAGCTCTGCCCCTTCTCCCTATCCCACACTCCATCTAGGCAACACCCTGTGACCCCTTTTGTTCTTACTTAATCTCTTCATTTCTTCTGGGCCTGGCTCACACCCTCCTTTATCCTTGCCTTTTGTCTCCTTCAACCTGGCCCAAATCTTATCTAAACTATCTATTCACACACTCCTCTTGGTCAGCTCTGACCTTTGTCTATGCACTGAGGCCCCTCCCCTCTGGTCAGCCCTGACAATGGCAGCCCTACCCTTTAAAGGTAAAAGCATGTACCTCTCTCACTTGCAGGTCCCCTAAAGGACTCTTGACTGCTTCTCATGAAAGTGTAACAATAAACTTCTACAACTCTCACTCCAATTAAGCCTGAGACCTTGAATTCTTTCCAGACGATATTGCAGGTTTTCTGGTCTTAGATAAGATCATAATTCCTGCTGACCCTATTGGGATCCCGTCCCCCATCAGATACTTTGAAAGAAGAGTTGGGATTTCAGTGGTGTGATTACCTCCTAAAATTGTCACAATCTTTCCTCTGTGTATGATTTGCCAAAAAATTTATCACCTGATGATCAGCCTTCTGATGATGAACTTCTCCACTCTTAAAACTAGAATGGGCCTTGAACAAGACAGTTTTGAAGCCTTTCTTACATGATGTGACCTTTCAGAGCTTCTGTTCTGCCTTTGAAAATCCAGGGTCAGATTTTGCTCCCAAATGATACTGAAAATGACATTCTTCCTCTCAGTGAGGTGGTGGGGGATTATGAGTGTGGAATGTCACACTAAATATTTAGGATCAAATATTTAGAGGTGGAAGGGACCACAGAGGTCAAGTCAATCCTCTCACCTTATAGGTTAATAAAATGAGACCTAGGACATTGTCTCACCCCAAATTACACATCTAGTAAATGACAAATGGATTTGAACTCACATCTTGACTCACAAACCAGCAGTCTTTCTACTGTACCATGTTGCCTTTTCAATGGTGATTATTCTAATAGGGTAGGGATGGGGGAGGGAATATACTGGGAAGTGCCTGAGGTGTTTAAAACAAAGAAAAGGACATTAATAGCACTTTTAAAAGATTACTGCGCTTAATGTTCTGATTAATCATGAAAATTATACTAGGCTATAGTGAGGAGAACTAGAAATTTAGGAAGAAAAGAACATTATTTTATGTACCATAGGTTTCCTTTTATTAATTTATTCAAGAAAACCATTGTCAATGTATTTGGAGATACTGTTTCCCAAAGCTAAGGTCCAACAAGTATTCTGTGCCCTGTGCTTGGCATAACAATCCTTTGCTCTCTGAATGATCTTACCCTCTGGCTAAGGGTATTGCTTTGACCAGCACCAGGTATTCACTGAGGGATTTATGTTTCATATTGATTGATAACTTTTTAGATTTGTTGGAGGTCCCACTATTTCCCAGGGACTGAGAGCCATCCATCACACCAAAGGTTAGAGGCTGATTCCTGTCTGGTCGACCACAAAAATCTATTTAACTGAAAAAAATTTCTTTTACCTACAGATTAAACTTATTACAGTAAATTTGTTATATTCCTCTACAAAATAAGAGATCCAGTCACCCCCAATCCATAATTAAGCTTCAGAGTAGGATTTCAATGGAGAACATTAATTAACCTCTCCGAGCCTCAGTTTCCTTATCTGTCAAACATTAATATTTGCTCTACCCACATCATGGGCTTATTGTGAAGAGAACACTTTGTAAACCTTAAGGCTCTATAGAAATGGGAGCTATTGCTATTAATATGAAGGCTGTTGCCCTGAATAGCTTAGATTGGGCTGAGCCTAAAGATACAAATTGAATGAAAATCTTTGCCCTTAATTATCTTTTTCTGCCACCAGTGGGGATTGTGTAGGTAACTTTCTGGTCACTAGTTCATACTTTGCAACAAGATTTTTACCTGAGATTTGCCATTCCTTCCATGCACTCTGGAATATCTTGCAGTTGGTTATTACTGAGAACCAAAGTTCCCAAGTTTTTTAGATTGTTGATGGTTTCTGGCAAACATGTAATTTCATTCCGCTGGAGCCATAATGTATGTAGATTTTCCATTCTAAAGTGTGAAAGGCTCTGACAATTAATTATATACACCGTGAAAATAGCAGCTTAAAAAAAATAAAACCAAAGATGTCAGTCTGTGTATTTCTTATCACTATGGATACTTTAGTCCATAAATGCATAAAATGCTAGACCTGGAGGCAAGGAGACCTGAATTCAAATTCTGCCTTACAATTATTTGCTGAATAACCGTAGGCAAGTCACTTAAATTCTCTCAGCCTCTTTCAGTTTCTTAATTTGTAAAATGGAAATTATAATAGCATAGGATTATTATAAGGACCAAATGAAATAATATATGTAATAAAGAGCTTTGCAGACCTTAAAGTTTTTTTTTTTTTTTGAGGAGGGAAGGTAGGGCAATTGGGATTAAGTGATTTGCCCAACTGGCTAATAAGTGTTAAGTGTCTGAGGCCGGATTTAAACTCAGGTCCTCCTGACTCCAGGGCCAGTACTCTATTCACTGCCACCTAGCCACCCCGACCTTAAAGTTCTATATGAATGCTATTATTATTATCACTAAATAATAATAGCTAATAATAATACAGCCAACCCTCAACATTCCCGCATTGAACTTTCCTTACGCCAAGCATTCACTGATTTTTGTTAGTAACCTCATTTTCACTTTCATGTGGGCAGACATGCATATTCACAGCTATGTGCAGTACAGAAAAAAAGAGGCCAGGTGCAGGCAAGTTTGTGGAGTAACTGGTATCTGCTGGGAGCTTCACTGGTCTTGTTCACCCTACCTTTATAAAAAGCCGTGCATTTGTTGCATATTTCCATTATTTGCCTTTAACACTCAAGTTTTGTGTTGCAATTATGCCCCTGAAGCATAGCGCTAATTCTTTGGACTCTAAGGCCAAGCATGCAAAGTCAGTCATGCCGCTTAGTGATCTTCTTAGTGAGAAAATAAATGTTTTAGATAAACTTCCTGCTGGAATGTCAGTAGCCATTGTTGGCTGGAAGACCCCTAAGGATCTCACATTGCAAAAGAAGCAGATGTTACTGCAGATTATTTCAAACTGGTGCATCCTTCATGATCTCTAACATTGTCCACCATCCATCAAGGACAGAGTGTTGGAGATGATGTCAAGACCTCACCAGTCTCAGAATCTTCTGACAGCAGTGGCCAAAGTCCCAGCAACCTCCCTCTTGGTTTTCAGAGGACAGCCATGATAGAGAGGTTCCTAGTAAGAGAGTAAAACCCCCTCACACTGCCATCTGATACAGTGGAAGGCAAGATTCAGGTGAAAATGTTTTAGTTTTAAGAATTTTATTTTCTGTACAGTATTTATGATGCTGTAGATTTTGTTATGGAAAGTGAATATCGGCTCAATTTTTAAAAATTTTATTGAGACAATACAAAAAGTCACAGAATTCTAGGGAATTGTGAGAAAAAAAGTTTTGCATGTGACCAATTTTGTTTTTTGTATTGAATTTAATAGGCTATTCCTTGATTACTGTGTTAGGAGAAGCAATATTATCAGAAATAATGTTTTGTTATAAAGAAAATTGTATGCAGAAAAATGTATTTTCAGCAATCTCTAGTGAAAAAATTACTAGGTTTTAGTAGTCACAGGAACCTAACCCCTTATTTTCCGTAGGTTCAATATATCAATATTCACATTTTTTTTTACTTTTGTGCCAGTTTTTAGGAGTGTTATCCCTGCAAAAGTTGAGGATTGACTGTATATAGTTCTTTAATGCTTTTAAGCATTAAAAACAAAATCTTACAATTGAACTAAGACTTTTGGGACACTATAAATATGAACTATTATTCCCTCCAAAGATGCAAACTGCTGTCCATTCATGCCACCCATCCTATGAAACTCCTCTCTATGTCATCCCATAAATTTTCCACAACAATACATCCTAGGTTTGGGGATGTATTGCCTCTGTGCTACTTAATAGGAGAATTTCACTAAAATACAAGGTCCATAGATTGTAAATCACCAAAGCAGGGCCAAACTTATTCTCTAGAAGAACACCAGGAATGATGGGTGGAAATTGCAAAATAGCAAATTTAAGTTCCCCCCAAAATCTTTTGATCATCTAGAATATAAAAATTTACCAGTATTAAAAAGTAGCATAAGATGTTACTAGTTTAATTGTATATTTTCCCTAAAATCAGGACATTGGTTGATAGCCAGTTAAAATTATTATTATTATCACTTTACCTGTCTATAGAGTCAGGAAGTGTTTTAAGTCTGTTACTTCCCATGTCTAGCCACTCAAGGGCAGGCATGTGTAGCACAGCTGAAGGGATTGTTGTAAACTGGTTCATACTCAGATCAAGGTGAATGAGCTTCAAAAGATTGCTGAGCTGAAAAGGAAAGAAGATTTTCAGAACTAGAGTTCCAGTCAGGGAGCTGAGGTAAGTCTATCATACCTGGCACAGCTCTTATCACTGTAGCACAACATACAGACAAAACCCAAAACAAAACAAGAAAAAACGCAACTGGAAAGCCTAGGAAGAGCAAAAATAAAAAATAAATTCTTCAAAGAGAGTACTCAGTAAATAAAGGTGAATGATATCTTCCAAAATACCCAAGCATAAAGGTTTATAGTAACTAGTCTTGAAAGGTTTCCTACATCTTGAGAATGGGCATGTTTTATTATGTTTTTACTCCATGGTAATGTTTTCATTGTCATTTTAACATCTAACATTTGATGGTTATGTAATAATAAATATCACTTATGTACCACTTTAAAGTTTGAAAAGCTCTTTATAGATGCTTGTTCTTCATAAGAACTCTAATTTACTTGCTTGTGCACTAGATATTTAATTGAGTTTTCTTCCTCCAGAGATCTTTGGTGATTTTTTATCTTTTTTTCCCATTATAATCTCTATTGCTCACTTTTTTATTCCTTTCTCTTTGATTGGGGATTTGTCCCCAGAGGCTGGGCAACAAAGTTGTCTCAGCCTCTTTTCCCATGGGAAGTTCATTTTTTATGGAGCTCAGTCCCCTAAGGGTATGATAGTGCAGGTCCCAATTGGACAGTCTCCTTTCATTCAGGCCTAGTGCAGTCCTGCATACATTCTGGCATCTGCCTGGTTCCCTGTGTTTTTAGTTCTTTGATCGTGTGCTGCTCACCCAGGCAGAGCATGTTCCTGTCTTCGTATACCTCCTCCTTTTTCATAAGAGGGTAGAGAAAGTTGAAGTCTGCTATTTGTTGCCGCAGAATGGAAGGGTGAGAATAGAGACAGGGTATACTGACAAAGATACAGCAGCAGCAGAGATATGGTTGAGTGGATTTCAAAGCATAAGCTGGTGAATCTGGTTGTGTTCCTTGCCAGAGAGTAGGGCATGGGGTAGCGGGTGCAACAAATAACTTTGTTCCATTGGGCTACTTGAGGTCTTGACCTACGGAAACAGCTACAATGGCTTTACTTCTTATACATAAATTCCTACTTTGGGGAATTTTTGAGAGTAAGGAGAAAATGTCTAATCCTCCATTCTGGGAGTGATATGACCTAGAAATTGAATATGTGCATAAAAATTAAAATATTTAGCACTTTGGAGGTTTGTATTCTCAAGCATATTACTGTATCAAGACGAGATTCTATAATAATTTCCTCCATTGGTTCTGAGTGCTTACGCTGTATTCTTTTTTTATCTACACACATTTAGAGTTGGTTAATAGCATGACAACATGTCACACATAGATCAGGGTTTAGCATTTCATCAAGCCTACTGTCTTGCTTGTGGCCTGGCAGAGCCTAGGAATCTGTCAAGGAGGATATTTAATATTGTGTCACATTCATACATCACTGGGAGCACCCTCATTTCATAAACAATTATAAAATAAGTCATTCTACTTCCATTTCAATGCTCAAGATTCACAATTACTATCTTTGAAGTGAATCATAACTCTCTAATTAAAAACTGATTTCTATTTTATTTAATTAAATGTACTTAAAATGTTTCCACCAAATTCCATGTTAAAAACTGAAATCAACCTATTATTTTTCAAGTTTCATGTTTTTTCCTCCAACACAACTGAGAAATAAACCAGAAACGAATGGAGAATATTTCTATTGGAAGCTATATCAAGCTAACCTCCTGTGGAAGGTCACAAATATCTCTATTGACAGCAAGTTCCAGTTTCTCTAAGCTGGCACAGTTACTCAGCTCCTTGGGAAGAGTCTTGATTTTGTTATAACTGAGAATCAGCTCCTCAAGCCTCGTCAGTAGTCCTACACACATCAGACAAAACAAATGGTCATAAAATCAAGCATCCAAAAGTATTATACAATGTCTTAGTTTCACTTTTTTCTTTCTATATTTTTAACTTTAATTTTCTCCCCAATTAATAAAGCTCTATTTTCTCTTTCCCCACCTCCCCACCCATTAAAAAAAAACAAACCACTTTTGTAAACAGATATGCATAATCAATCAAAAGAAATTCCTACATTGGCCAAGTTGCACTCCCCCCCCCCAAAAAAAAACATCATTATACACCCTAGAGGTGGGTATCATGCTTGGTCATTAAATGCTTGATCTGAAATTATGATTGATTATTATATCAGAATTCTTAAGATCAGAACTCTTAAGTTTTCCAAAAACTGTTTGTCTTTATGATGCTATTGGTATTGAATAAGTCATTCTCCTAGTTTTGCTCACTCCACACAATTCTTTCCACATCTCTCTGAAGCTATCACCTTCATTTTCTTTTTTTTTTAATTTTTTAAAATAAGTTTATTTATTTATCTTTTAGTTTTCAACATTCACTTCCACAAGATTTTGAGTTACAATTTTCCTCCCTGTCTCTCCGCTACCCACACCCCAATATAGCAAGTATACTGAACACTCTTTCTCCCAATCTGTTCTCTCTTGTGTCCTCCCCCATACCCCCCTTACTTTCTTGTAGGGCAAGATGGATTTCTACACCCCATTGCCTATATATCATATTTCCTGGTTGCATGTAAAAAACAATTTTTAATATTGGTTTTTAATTGGATTTCCAGATTCTTTCCCTTCTTCCCTCCTCACTCAGCCCCACTGGGAAGACAAGCAATTCAATATAGGTTGTACATGTGTTGTTACACAAAACATTTCCATCGTAGTTATATTGTGAAAGATTATATTTCCCTTCATCCTATCCCACCCCCCATTTATTCTATTTTCTCCTTTGACCTTGTCCCTTTTTGAAAGTGTTTGCTTCTAACTACCCTCTCCCCCAATCTACCCTCTCTTCTGTCATCCTCCTTCTTGTCCCCTTCCCCCTATTTTCCTGTGGAATAAAATACCCAGTTGAGTGTATATATTATTCCCTCCTTAAGCCAAATCCAATGAGAGTTAGGTTGACTCATGTAATATAATACCAAGCAAAGGCAACTTCCCAGGTTCAAAATACCAGCATAGGTGCTCTCTATTTTATTCAGTAACAAACCCAGAACAGAGAAGATCAAAACATGACATCATTCAAAATACAGCATTTACTAAGTGTGATTAAATAATCTCCAAGTACTACCCCACCCCAGGACCTTCCAATCATTCAATCAATTACAAAATCTCTGTTCTAAATACTTCTCCACCCCTAGGCTATACCTTAATTAAGTCCACCACAAAGCCCCTCTTCTCAAATGGAGATTAGTTTCCAAACATAAGGTCAAAAGTTCCCCACCCCTGGATCACAATTGAATCTACCCCAGAGTTACATCAAGTTTAAACACAGCACTTAATACCCAAATGGAGGTCTTTTCTTCATCTTGACACGAGGCAAGTTCTCAGCAATCTTAGTTCCTGGGGAGACAAGGCTTAGCAAGGCCATAAGATACATTGCCAGTCCCTTCATGAATTTATCCTCTGTCTGTAGAACAGTCCTAGAACCCCTGAACACATTAGCAAAGCCCTCTCCCAGGATTTCTGTAAACATACAACAAGAAAATCCTTCTTCAGGGCTTCTGAACCAACAGAAAGGCTCCCAGACCCCTGCAACAACAGCACTGTCCCTCACCAGTGGACAGTATTCACTCTGTCTGCAGGACAGTCTCCAGACCCCTGCAACAACAGTACTGTCCCTCACCAGTGGACAGTATTCACTCTCTGTCTGCAGGACAGTCTCAGGGCTTCTTAGCGAACAGCCAGGTTCCAGGACTTCTTCAACAAAAGGACAGTCTTTCACCAGTGGACAAATCTGGCAAAATAACATCAAAACAGACAGACAAAGTACCAGCAAAACAGCCATGTCTCCTCAGTCCTTGGCAGCTCAGGGGGCAGGTCTCAAAAGTCCAGGGCAATTCAAAGCGGCCACCAGCAATTCTCTTAGTCTCTCTCTCTCCACGAGGTGCTGCTACCAAAAAAGATCTTCCGCCTCTCTCTTGTGTCTCTCCCAATCTACGTCACCAGCTCCTCCCAGTTCAGGACTTTCTTTTCACATCAACAAGCCCATCCCACAGGTGGGATTAACAAACTCTGGGTTTTAACACAATCAATTTGAAAACCAAGCCAATACAGGGGAATCTTTAATTGCCATTACTATCACAACTCATTCCTTTTCATCTTCCTGCTTTTCCCCTCCATTGTAACAGTTTTCTCTTGTCTCTTTTATGTGAGATAATTTACCCTATTCTATCTCTCCCTTTCTCCTTCTCCCAATATATTCCTCTCTCACCCCTTAATTTTATTTTTTAGATATCATCCCTTCATATTCAACTCATACTGTGCCCTCTGTCTATGTATACATGTACACACATATACACATACACACATACATATATATACACACACACATATACCCTCCTATACATTTTATATATATATTCAACTATCCTCATACTTAGAAAAGTCTCATGAGTTATAATTATTGTTTTTCCATGTAGGAATGTAAATAGTTCATTTTTAATAAGTTCCTTATGATTTATTTTTCCTGTTTACCTTCTCATGATTCTCTTGCTTCTTGTAGTTGAAAGTCAAATTTTCTGTTCAGCTCTGGTCTTTTCATCAAGAATGCTTAAAAGCCCTCTATTTCATTGAATATCACTTTTTTCCCCTGAAGTATTATACTCAGTTTTGCTGGCTAGGTGATTCTTGGTTTTAATCCTTCTCCTTTGACTTCCAGAATATCATATTCCAAGCCCTTTTATCCCTTAATGTAGAAGTTGTTAGATCTTGTGTTATCCTGATTGTGTTTCCACAATACTCAAATAGTTTCTTCCTGGCTGCTTGTAATATTTTCTCCTTGACCTGGAAACTCTGGAATTTGACTATAATATCCCTAGGAGTTTTCTTTTTGGGATCTTTTTCAAGAGACGATTGGTGAATTCTTTCAATTTCTATTTTGCCCTGTGGTTCTAGAATATCGGGCAATTTTCCTTGAAAATTTCTTGAAAGGTGATGTCTAGACTCTTTTTTTGATCATGGTTTTCAAGTAGTCCCATAATTTAAAAATTATCTCTCCTGGATTTATTTTCCAGATCAGTGGTTTTTCCAATGAGATATTTCGCATTGCCTTCCATTTTTTCATTCATTGGGATCTGTTTTGTAGTATCTTGATTTCTCATAAAGCTTCCATTTGCTCCAATTTAATTTTGAAGGAATTATTCTCTTCAATGAATTTTTGAAATTCCTTTTCCATCTGACCAATCTTTTTTTTAAGGCATTCTTCTCCTCATTGGCTTTTTGGACCTCTTTTGCCATTTGAGTTCATCTATTTTTTTAAGAAGTTATTTTCTTCAGTCAGGCTGTTGACTCGTTTTTCATGAATTTATTGCATCATTCTCATTTCTCTTCCCAGTTTTTCCTCTACTTCTCTTACTAGATTTTCAAGATCCTTCCTGAGTTCCTCCATGGCCTGTAACCAATTCATATTTTTCTTGGAGGCTTTTGATGTAGGAGTTTTGACTTTGTTGTCTTCTTCTGTTTCTATGTTTTAATCCTCTTTGTCCCCCAAAAAAGGATTCTATGGTCTGATTGATTGTGCTTCCTCTGTTTGGCCATCTTGCCAGCCAATTACTTGACTTTTGAGCTCTTTGCCACAGTAGAACTTTACTTCCAGAGTAGAGAGTACTGTCTCCCAAATTGCTGGGGTTTTGCACAGCTATTGTCAAGAGTTTCCTCCAGGCACCTGCCTCAGAACTGTGAGGAGGACTTTCTCTCCACAGCTTCAACAAACTCTGCCACACCAGCACTCCTCACTCCAGGACAACCACCCAAGACTGTGACCCAGATCCAAGCAGGGTAAAGCAGGAGAATCCTGCCTCAGTGCCAGCAAAGAGATTCCTGGAAATGCCCTCTGTACAGTCACTTGGTCCCCCATGATCTGTAAGCCGGGAGCCAGAAGCAGCAGCAGTGGCAGCAGTTGCAGCCGCTGTCACCTCCACCGCCCCAGGGGCAGGGGCCAGACTGCTCTCTTCTCTCACCCTGGATCAACAGGGTTTCCCACTGACCTTTTACTTTATCTTTGGTGTTTATGTATTGAGAATTCTGGAAACCACCACAACTGCCAGTGATTCACTCTAGTGAAGTCAGCTCTGGCCGGTCTGGGCCACTGGTCTGGGCCGCCCCAGGTCTGTGCCCATATGGTTCACATGGGATTGTGCTCAGCTCCCAGCTTGGTGCAATAGGCCCTTTCTGTCCACCTGTCAGGCTGCCTTCAGCAGAATATTTGTTTTTCTCTGACACTTTGTGGGTTCTGTAGCTCTAAAATTTGTTTAGAGTCATGTTTTATAGGTTTTGGAGGTGTTTGAAGCGGGAGTTCAAGCAAGTTCCTGCTTTTAGCCCGCCATCTTGGCTCTGCCTCATCTTCATTTACTTTAGCACAGTGGAGTATTACAGTACATTCATATACCTTAATTTGTTCAGACATTCCCTCGTTGATGACCACCTCTTAGTTTCCAGTTCATTGCCACTACAAAAAGAGCAGCTATAATTATTTGTGCACATATGGGTCCTTTTCTTCTTTCTTTGATATCTTAGGGGGTAGGCTTGACAGTGGCAATGCTGAGTCAAAGGGTATGTATAATTTAGTAACATTTTGGGCATAATTCCAAATTGCTTTCCAGAATGGTTGAGCTAGTTAATACATGAATGTACAGATTTTCCCATATCCCCTCCAGTATTCATCATTTTCCTTTTTCTACTACCTTATTTAATCTGACAAGTGAGAGGCAAAACCTCACAGTAGCTTTAATTTTTATTTTTCTAATTATAGTGATTTGGAAATTTTTTTTTCTTTTTGGAAAGGAGAAGGCAGGGCAATTGGAGTTAAATGACTTGCCCAAGGTCATACGGCTGAGGCTGATAAGTGTTAAATGTCTGAGGCCACATTTAAACTCAGGTCTTCCTGACTTCAGGGCCAGTGCTCTATTCACTGCACCACCTAGCCATCCCGATTTGGAACATTTTTTTTTACCTTGGATTTCTTCCTTAAAAAACTGATGGTTCAGGGGCAGCTAGGTGGCGCAGTGAATACAGCACCGGCCCTGGATTCAGGAGGACCTGAGTTCAAATCTGGCCTCAGACACTTAACACAAAAACTATCCATGTGACCTTGGGCAAGTTGCTTAACCCCAATTGTCTGCCAAAAAACAAAAAACAAAAACAAAAACCAAAAAACCTGATGGTTCATTTTACCATTTATCAGTCAGGAAATGGTTCTTATTCTTATAAATTTGAAGCAGTCTTTATGTACCTTGGAAATGAGACACTTATGGGAGAAACTTGTTGCAGAAGATACCCCTCCCCCAATTACCTGCTTCCCTTCTAATTTTAGCTTCATTGATTTTATTTGTGCTACCACTCTCTTCAAAGCTATCTCTGAAAAATGAATTCCAAGTTCCCATCCTTATGATCTTTTCAAGTCCTCAAACTTATCTCTTCTATCACTTCATTCTGGATCCCTCCCACCCTTTTTTTAATGCCAGGAAAATGTTCAGTATCACCCTGAAAGATTATTTCAAACCAAGAAGCCTGTAGGTAGGATGGTAGACCACAACAGACACATGATTGACCAGTTTTGGTCAAGATAATTTCCCATGCTGCATTTCTGCTTTTATGTCAGCATCTTAGCATCTTTCCCAAACTGTAAGATGAAATCCTTCCTCTTGTTCATTTCATCTTAGCACACGAAGTCTGTTGCAGCACAGTATCCACTACATATTAGGCAGTTAACAAATATCTATTGAATTGAATTAAAATAATTATGTTTTTTTTTAAACAAATGATTTTCAGTGAACAATTCTAATAAACTTGACTTATGAGGCCCTCCTTGGCTCCATCTAAAGCAGCTTTTCTATCTTATTTAGGTAATTAATATGTTATATAAAAGTAATATCTTTATTCCACAGATCCTTAGACAAAAATCAGGCTTACAGCTGAAGAATCCTGACATGAAATAACAATGCCTTACCAATTCCTCGAGGTATCTCTGAAATTGCATTTCGGGATAAATCCAATACAATGAGGCTCTGGAATCGTCCAATGAATTCAGGAATTTTTAGTAAGCCCGTTCTATGAAGCTGCCACTCCTGAAGCTGATTCAGTTTTAGTAAAGAAGAAGGAAGGGTCTAAACCCAAAGAGAAAAGAATTAGAAGCAGAATTAGTTTATGATTTAGATGTTGCTGTTGTTTTAATTTATAGTATACTAGTTTTCTGAAAATCAACATGGCTACAGAGGAGCTATTGTGGGTCTAGAGTAGAGAGTAGCAAAGTTGGAATCCTAAAAACAAGTTCAAATCTTGGCTTAGACACCTACTAGCTATGTGGCCCTGGGAAACTCGCCTAACCTCTCTTACTTTCAGTTTTCCCATGAGTAAAATGGGACCATGATAGAAATGGCACTCACCTCATGGGACTATTGTGAGAATCAAAGAAGATGATATTTGTAAAGTGTTTTGCAAAGTTCAATAGTGCTCTATAAATGTTAGTTACTATTTTTGGTTTTGAAACTATTATAAAAATATCCTTTTTTTCTGAGTGACCCTCACTACCTGTGCAACCTAGAGTAAGTCTCTTAACTTCCCTGGCCTCAGTCTCCAAATCTGTAAAATAAGGGAGATGGACGAAATGACCTCTGAGGACCCTTCCAGGTCCAGATGCATGACCTTTGATTTTAATTCAAGGATCTGTGGGTACTCCCTCCAGTGATGCCAGTCACAAAACCCTGTATGCCTTAGTAGGTGGTCTTTGGTTTTTGCTGTGGTCAAACAATCCATCCCCCTGCAACCATCCTAGAGATGATTTTCCTGAGCTTAGCGAGAATGATCATCAGATAATATAAAATATATTATTGGGTCTATACAGTAAACATTGTCAGCTAAGTAGAGCCTGTTAACCTTTATGATTTTGCTAGAATAGCCTTCAAGAAAGAAGTATCACCACATTTTTATGATGAGGTATAAAGTTAGGAATCCTCAATTATTATTTTTTTAGTATTTTGCATAACTACCAAATCTCAAGAAACTTATTCCTCCACTTTTTAATCCTTCAAACACTAAGTAAACTAGAATTTAAACTATTTTTTTCTATTATCATTAGCTAGCACAGAATTCATATCCTGAGAATTCACATTCAGGCATACCCAGACCATTTTGGATTGTTCGTGTTAACAAAAGAACAAAAATAGAATGGTTACAGGTATTGGAAACCCATGAATAATCCCCAAATCAAAATTCTGTCTCTATGAATCCTCCTAAGAAAAATGGCATATTTGACCACTGTGAGTTTGAAATTCTCTCCTTATTGCCTCTAAAGATAGAACAAATAAATTCAATAATCAATCCTGAATAATTAAAAGCATAAAAATATACCCATATGCACAAAGGAAAGATCAGACCTCACAAGAAACATTAGATTGAACCTAATGGCAATTGAAAAAAAAAGTCTGCCCCTTGAAAATATCTTTCTTTGGGGATCCTGGTCTTTTAGACTACTAGTCTGATTCTAACTCTGTATTATTTGAGGACTTAAAAAGAAGATGGATCTTGTTCTTTGCCATTTACTATAGTCATCATCGCTGAGCTTTTGGAGATCATGGCCTCCTTTTTATTAGTCTACAATGACAACAATAGATATGTAGCTTTGAGCTTGATAACCATAGTAAATTTATTGAGCTTCAGTGTTGGAGTAGTTTATGAATTGTAGATGATATCCCTTTTTATATTTCTCTTACCATCTTGTTCATGATGTAGTTCTACTCTGTTGCAGCAATTACATAGGGCCCTATTATCGCTAACTACTCTTTTTTTGCCTTTTTTGCAGGGCAATTAGGGTTAAGTGACTTGCCCAAGGTCACACGACTAGTTTTTGTGTTAAGTGTCTGAGGCCAGATTTGAACTCAGGTCCTCCTGACTCCAGGGCCAGTGCTCTGTTCACTGAGCCACCTAGCCACCCCATGCTAACTACTCTTCTACCTAGAGGCTTACAGGATTTCTTTCCTTGATTATTACCAGGAAAGAGAGTGATTTGGCCCCTAGCTCATACAACTGTTGTGAGGATAAAATACATAAAGTCCATTGCAACCTTTAAATGGTGTTGTTCAGTCATGCCCAACTTTCCATAACCCCATTTGAGGTTTCCATGGCAGAGAAACTGGAGTGGTCCACCATTTCATTCTCCAGCTCATTTTACAGATGAGGAACTGAGGCAAACAGGGTTAATTAAGTAACTTGCTCAGGGTCAAATTTGAAATCAGGTCTTTCTGACCCCAAGCTACCTAGTACCCCTACATACCCTTAAACAAAAATGTATAGATAAAATTAAATTAAATAAATAAGAATATTAATAAATAAAGAAGTATAAACAAAGTTCCGTGTGATTTAAGGGGGGCAAATTTTCAACAAATTGGAAAGATACAGGAATGTTTCCTAAGAAAGGTAGCATTTTAGTTCGGCTCTGAACTTCAAAGAATGCATAGGAATCCAATGGGGTATATGGGAATGGAGAAGGGGGAAGACAATCCAGGCAGAGGGAATAGCATGGAAATGAAACATTTTGGTACAAGAGAGATAGCTGGTGTAGTGGAAGGAATATTGTACTTGTAATCAAGAAGACCTGATTTCATAACCTGGCCCTTTCCCAGGGGTGTGCTGGAGCCAGCTCTTACTGGCGAGAGCCAATTTTAAAATTTCAGTATGAGCATTTGTACCTTGGAAATTGTCAAATGCTACAATTAAGGACTTGATTTATTGTATTATTGATTGTCTGAACTTAAAGTGATGGAAAAAATGTTAATATTGTAGATTAAACTTAAAAGTATGTCCTGTGAAAAGCCAGTTGTTAAATATTTTTGAGTATACCCATGGCTACCTCCTACACCGTAATTAAGTATACAGCCCTAGAAAAATCACATAGCCTCTGTAGGTCTCATTTTCATCATCTATAAAATGAAGGGTTTGGACTAAATGACTGCCATAGTTCCTGTTAGCTCTAAATCTTGTAATCTCAATGAAAAATGAAAATTTTCCTTTTTTCCCCCCATTCCCATTCTATGGAGTTTTCACGTGGAGGCTATTTTACCATGATCAGCATTTTGGTGAATATTTTATTGGTAGAAACTTTTGTTCCTGTACCTCATTGAATGAGAAAGGTGAAAACTAGAATTAAAAAAACTCATAGCTAAATTATTACTACTAACTTTGTTCAATATGGACAAAGCTAATGTAAACATTGAGGACTGAGTTGAAATTTTAGAGGAAAATATTTTTTTAGAAGAATTTGGTACATCTCCTCAGCTGTTTGTGTGGTTCACATTCAGTTGTTTTGTTTTTTTAATTTTTTTATTTTTAATTTGAGTTTTCCTAATTTTTTTTGCAAGTTTTCCCAGTTACCATCTCGGCAGAATGCTTATGAACAGAACACTATAAACTCTATAAAGAGAATGCAACAAGTAGAATGTCATTGAAAGTCACTTCCTCTGATTACCTTCCATTCTTCTTTTTCTATCTTTAAAATGACCCTTCCATCTTCCCTGATGACTTTTTCCTTCAGCTTGGTTAAGCTCACTCTTTCTTCCCAGATTCGAACTAGCCTAGGAGACCAAGAATTAATTTTAGTAAAAAATATGGAAAGCATTTAAATTTCCACATTAGAGACTCAGGATAAACAGCATTTTGATCAAAGGTAATACTGAAACTTGGGAAGGTACTAATATTTCAATGCCCCTAAACTTCAAATTCCCTTTATTTAAAGGGCTCTTATATGTAACTGCTATGATTATATGTTAATTTTCCCATTAGGCTAAGATAGTACAATCATCTAGTAGCTCTGGGATAAATGCTAAGGTTGTGATCATTTACATTTACAAAGGAAAAGCTAAGTAACAAACAAGTTCTCTAGTAACTATATAGGTTATTTTATGGAAGCCTGGCACAGGGAAAGATCACTGACTCTGGAGTCAAAGGACCAGAGTTCAAATATTGCCATTGATACATTACGTGACTTTAGCAAGCTCATTTAGTCTTTTGGACCTTTTTTGCCTCAACTGTAAAATGAGGGGGTTGGACTAGATGACCTCTGACATGACTTTCAACTCTAGATCTATGGTTTGCTATCACTTTTTTAAAAACAGTGATGAGATTGATAAGGAAAATGTCACAGATATAATATACCTGACATATTTTGACAATAGCAAGCTATTTAGCAATCTCACACAAAATCCTTGTGAACAAGATGGAGAACGTTAGTTAGAATAACAGTACAGTTAGATTAAGAACTTGGTTAAATGGCTGGATCCAAATAGCAGTTATGAATGGATTGGCATCAACCTGAATAGTATGTCTCTATTAGTTTAAAGGGCTCTATCCTTGACCAAAAATAATTTTATCAGAGAGTTAGATGAAGGCACATATTTTTAGATGAAATAAAGCTGGAAAAAGTAACTAAATGAATGACTGAATTAGGATTAGACTAAATAGCATGAAAGACCAAATACAATGAGATGTAAAAATTTAATAGAGTTGAATGAAAAACATTTTTATTGGATCCAAAAACTCAGCTGTATAACTGCAACTTTACACTATGAAAAATACATTTATGGGGAATTATGTCAAGAATTGATATAGACTAAAAATATAATTTTTTCCATTCAAATATAAACTCCTTGAAGACAGGTATTTTAAAAACCCTATTCTTTGTATTCCCCAGTGCTCAGCACAATTCCTGACACATAGTAAATGTTTAATAAATGCTTGTTGATTGAATTTTCAAAGATTTAGATAGATTCATGGAAAATAGATGCAGAATTAAGAGTGTTTTGGTGATATATCCCTAACTTTCCTTTAAAATATAATTTAAGTATAATTATTTATCTTATTTTTATTATTACTTGTTTTTATATCACATTCATTTCTGAAAATAGTCTCTCCCAGCACTCCAAATCAATTAAACAAAACTAACCAACATTTCAGCATTATCTAACAGTATATGCAATATCCATAGTCCCATGCCCCACCCTCTCCATTCCCACCTCTATAATGAAGGACAGGAGATACATTTTTTCATCTCTTCTTTGGGGACAAAATTTGTCATTAAAATCATATAACATCGTTTCTTTTTATGCTCAACCATCAGCAATAAAAGCTCCTCCAATTACTTAATCATTCTTTATGTCTTTAAAAAGTGTTTTAAAATTGTATTTGTGTCGTACTTCTGCTCTTATAGACTAATATTTTATGTATTTTGAAGCTATTTTGAATGGAGTTTCCCTTTCTTCATTCTTTACCTTTCAAGGCTGATATGAACAGAGATAAGCACACTTTTCCACAAAACTTTTCTTGGTTCCATTATCAGTGACAGAAACCAGGGTCTAAACTAATGTTGAGATTCTTATATCATTTATGAATTAGAAATAACTTTTCATATTAGGGCAGATGTTTTGAATTTCTACATATATGTTCCTCCCATTAAGTCCTATTCTGAGGCTTTATTTTGACGTGATCATGACCTTGACTTCTTTTTTTTTTTTAAAGCAATTGGGGTTAAGTAACTTGCTCAAGGTTACATGGCCAGGTGTTTCTGGGTGGGTGCTAAGTGTCTGAGCCCGGATTCGATCCCCAGGTCATCCTGACATTGAGGCCGGTGCTCTTACTCGCTGTGCTACCTGGCCGCCCCATGACCTTGACTTCTTAAAGGCTATACCAGCAAAGACCAGCTCTTACAGATCCTACCAATCTGAAAAAGCCTGGGAATAGGTTATATGTTGTCTAAACACAAAAACTGAGAAACTCAGTAACACTTTGTCAGCAAGAAAATTAATATGCTGGTCCCGGCCATCTCAAAGATGATCTAAAATGTTATATATAGGGATTGTGAACTTTGTCAATGGAGAGTACACCTACTCTCAATAATATTCCAGATCTTTGAAGTGTCTAAACTTGGAGATTCATGAATAGATTTCAGGGGTGTCTGTGAACATGTAATTTTTTTATTTTTTCAACTATATTTCAATATAATAGGTTTTGTTTATAAGCCTTTATTTTATTTTGTTCATTTAGAAACATAATTTTAAGAAGTGGTCAGTAGGTTTCACCAGACTGTCAAAGGAAACTATGACACAAAAAAGGTTAAGAACTGGGAAGGGGTAATCAGTATGTTTGCTATCTTGGGGTGGGGGGTAGGGGAAAGATGGGGAGAAAATTTGGAACTTAAAATCTTGTGGAAATGAATGTTGAAAACTAAAAATAAATAAATGTTTTTAAAAGAAGGAAGAAAGGAAGGTTGAAAAGTCCCTGAAGTCAAAGAGCATGAATTCTGTTGTGATAATAAGGTAATATTCACAGAATTCGTGAATGTGTGATATCTATCTATCCATCCATCCATCCATCCATCCATCTAGAGATACAAAATGTTACCAATTAAGGAAGTCATGTTGCATCTACCCAACAAAATGTATTCTGTCAAGTCAAGGACTAATTTTTAGGGAAGGTGTCTGTTTTTGTACCTCTGCCATCCTTTATGGTGTCTTGCACATATAGGCAGTTAATAAATATTTGTTGGATTAAAAAAAAATTAAGAACTCCTGCTCTAGAATGTCAGAGGCTATGGTCTTTTTGGCCAATCCACACGTGTGATATTATAAGTTTTGGAAGTTATAGTTTAGAAAGAACTTTGAAAAGCTGGAAAGAGTACCAAGGAGAATGACCAGAATGGTAAGGAAACTAGAAACCATGTCATCTGAGGACCATTTGAAAAAAAAAAAACAAAAAAACTCAGAATATTTACGCTGGAAAAGAAGATTCTGTGCTTTAGCCAAATCAGATTCTGTTTCCCTAAAACATACTCTATATACTCTCTGCCTCATAGGGTTGTTGTGAAGACCAAATGAGATAATATATGAAAGGTACTCTTCAAACCTTTAAGTGCTCTACAAATGTTTCTTCTTCCTCCTCCTCTTCTTCTTCTCCTCCTCTTCCTCATCATCATCCTAAGCTTTGAACATTTCACTTTCTACTCATCACTTTCTGAATTCTTTTCCTTTTAAAAACTAAATTCAAATACTACTTCTTCCAAGAAGCCTACATTGACTCCTCCTGCCTTTCACCGCTTGTACCCCAAAGCACTTTTTTCTGCATCCCTGTATTACTCCTTTCATGTGCTGGGCATGCCTTTGTATCCTTAATGACTAGTAGAGTAATTTGTAGTGCACTAAAACCTTTTTCATATGACCTACTGTCTATCCCATCCTACATTTGTATTGGCTTCTTCTTCTTGTGGTTCAAGTGAAGCATTTTATATTTACTACTATTGTACTTCATAAAAATACACTGTATTGTAAGAGTAGATACCAGGAGATGCTAGAACATCATTAGGCCCAGGAACCTGAGACCAAGAGCCTTGGGAATAGCAATGCTTCCAACCCAATGCCTTCAGCCATAATCCTCAGAAGCAATCCTTGTAGAGATACAGCCTGGCAACTAACTGTTCATGAAGATGCTACAACCATTGCTACTGAGGACCTAGAAAAGAAGGTTCTTGTCATCAAAGTCATTGCCACCGTCAAATGTTTCAGCATCAGAAATCGATATTATTTTAAAGCTGGAAATAACATTAAAGAAGAAGCATTAATGTCTGCTTTGCACCCTTAGGACCATGTGACCTTTCCAGGACTTGCAGTTGAAACCTTCTCTGTATGCTTTCTTTCCAATTAGAATGTGAGCTCCTCGAGATCAAGGACTGTCTTCCTTTCCTATTTGTGCATAGTGCTTTGTACATTATAAGTGCTTAATAACTGCTTTACTCATTTATTCATAATTATAAAATAATAAATGACAGCAATAATAGTTAATGTAACAGATTCTCTGGATATTAGGACAAATTATTGGCCACGTTAAAAAAATTGCTTTAACATGTAATTAGGGAAAAGATAAAATAGATTTTAAAAATTATAGGTACATGTCAAACTGTTGCCAAATAGTGAATCTACACACACAAAAAACCCCATATCACAGAATCATAGATCCAAAAGATCTCTAAAACCTAACATACAAGGCTGAAAAAAAATTTTCAATTTTAAAGGGATAAATGTAAAATCATACATCAGGGCTCAAAAAATAACCTTGATAAGTACAAAACCGGGGAGATAAGGCTGAAAAACAACAGGGGCTTTTAGAGCACAATAAACAATGTAAGTCAAAAGTGTGATATAACAGTCAAAAAAGGAGAGAGATTGTCCATTGTTGCTCTGGTCAGACTATATCTGAATGTTCAGTTCTCCGAGTGCCATATTTTAAAAGAGATTATGACAAGCTAGAAAGCCTCCAGTGGAGAGTGACCAGTATGGTGACGGGTTTTGAGATTATGGCATATGAAAGATGTCTAGCCTGAAGAAAAGGAAAATCAGAGCAATTAAATTTGTCCTGCTTGTTCCCAGAAAGCATAACTGGGAGCAATGAGAGCAAGCAGAAAAAAAAAGACTGGGGGGGGGGGGGTGTTGTAAGGGAAAACTCTCTAACAATTGAGCATGGGCTCTCTTAACCAGGCAGCAGAGGTTTTCAAGCAAAAACATCATCTGTCTGATAGGTTATAGAGTGTATTCTTACTCATCTATGGGTTGGACTATATGGCATTTGAGGTCACTCCCAACTCAGATTCTATGGTGGTTCTGTGATTTTGGGAAATGTAAGATCTCAGGTGAGCAGTTACCTTCTGCGTTGCTTTTAGAGAAAAGCACAGAGACGTTGGGAATGCCTCTTCACCCATTGCCTCCCTTCCTTCAAGGCTCAGCTGAAACACCATCTTCTCCACTAAGTCTTTCCTGATTCCCCAAGTGCCCTTAGTCTTTTCAGTTCAATGCCCTTGTATTAAACAGCCTTGTTTTTCATATTGTGTCTATCTTATAGATGTTTATTACTCACGTACTTGTATATGTTCACCTTGCCTCCTTCAATATATTTAAGGAAGCAGGGACTGCCTGTCTTTGTATCCTCATCATCTAACATAGTCCCTTTCACATAGTAGTTTGTCTCTGGTGCAAATGCTTGTTGATGGACTGATTAATTGAGAAAAGTTGAACCTCTCCTGACTAACCTTTCCTCATCTGGATCTCTGTTTAACTGAGACCTTTGAGGGAGACAAGAAGGAGACAGGTAGCATAGAGGTAGTCCCAGTACCTGTAAGAGGACTGAGAGGAGCCAAGGGGCTTGTGGCCAGACCTGCAGGCACCACAAGGTGTTGTTGGTGATGTGTGGTCTTGGAAAAGTCATCATTAGCTAGAGAATTGGAGGTGGGTGCCATAGCACCTAGGAAAATAACCTAAAACCAGAGCAGCAGCAAGGGAAAGAGGTGAGCTGGACCCACTTCCTGTCATAGAGATGGTGATAATGATGATTATAATAGCTACCATTTATATAGTATTTTAATGTTTGCAAAGTGCTTCACAAATATTATTTCTTTTGGTCTGCACAATGAGCCTGGGAGGTAGGTGCTATCATTATCTCTTTTTAACAGATGAGGAAATTGAGGCTGAGAGAAGTAAGTGACTTGCCCAGGGTCATACAGCTAGTAAGTGTCTAAGGTCAGATTTGAATTTAGGTCTTCCTGACTCCAAGTCTGGCACTCTATCCACTGTGGCACCTTGGTGCCTCCAATATGCAGAATGAGACATGGGGTTTTGGATTTGGCCAATATGGACTTTCATTTTGGATGAGTATGCACATCTGTTACACCAGTTTTTTTGGTTTTGGCTTATTTGGTTTTTTTGGCTTTGTTTTGCGGTTGGGAGGGTGGAAGGAAGAGAAAATAAATAATTCATTAAAAACAATTTAAAAAGGAGAGCTGGCCAGATTCTTATGTTAGGCCACAACAATGACCCCAGGTTACCCAAATACATGGAACTCCACTGAAAAAAAGATGACTCATCTCTATGACAAGCTGCACAGTGCACTTTCTTATGGCATTTTTTTGCATAGAAAAACCAGAGTGTCAGTCCTAAGTGGTAAATTAGGAGCTGCCTTGGATGACACTAGGTATTTAGCTCTTTGGGAGGATGGTGAGTGGCCAAAAGAACAAGAAGAGTCACAGACATCACAATTACCATCATTGAAGACATCGAAGACAAAGTCCTTCGACTTTGCCTAGAAAGGCTCCCGAGTTGTGTTTGTCAAGCACAGCTACAGATGCAAATGCTTTTTGCTCCCAAGAATGTCAGAGCGTGAGGCTCTTTAATAACCACTTTTTGAACCTACTTCTGCTGAAATTCTTTTTCTCGCTTCAGGTCTTCAGTGTGCTTCTTGATTCTGGTTTCCCACACTTCCTTAGCAGCATGGACGGCCCCTGTACAAACTGTAGTTTCTGTCATGGTTCTTTCACATGAGGAAGAGGGTCGCCAATTTCATCAGAGACTGAAATGCGGACACCATCTCCCAGTGGACCTAATGGTATTGGAGGAAGAAGCATGAATGAATGAATGAATGAAAAAATGGAGGGAAAACATTGATTAAATGCTTACTACGTGCCAAGCACTGTGCTAAGTACTAGGGGGATACAAACAGAAATGCAAGGCAGCCCCAGTTCTCAAGGAGCTAAATGTCTATTGAGAGAAGGCAACACATAGAGGAAGTTTCAATTACAGGGTAGACAACAGGTCCAGTGGTCCTTAATCTAAGAGTAACCATAATTTTATCATTCTCTAGGGTTTGCCAAATGCTTTTCTTGTCCTTACTCTGCAATATAAGCAGTAATATAAGAACTGTCATCCTTATTTCGGATGAGGAAACTGAGGCTTAGAGAGGTTCCTCATACATGATCTTACTTTTTAACTATTCTTTAACTTTGTACAGCTAGTTGCTAATTAGTATGAAAAATGAATCTCCTAAACTGGTTGCATTATTCAAATTGCTACAGGTTATTTCTATGGAATCAATGACCACATTTTACATAATTATAACTTGGTACAGTATGCATTTGAATACACGAAACCATTTTTAGGGGCTTTGTTACATGCACAAATCAGGATCTAGTTGTATATTTGTATGATTGTGGGGCAAAGCCCCTTTTAGATTTTGAGTGCCCAGGTTTGCATATGAAGTGGTCAGGAAAAGCAATTGGCAGAAGCAATGACCTGTCCTTCTGAAAGTGGGCCTTTTGGGTGTCCATTCTTTCCACCCACTTAATTTATGAGTAAACAGGAGATTCAGAGACTATAAAACTCAAGAAGAGTTGGCAAAAGGAGAGAGCCTTGCATTCGAGGCCAGCATCCTGCTGTTTAAGAGGTGACAAGGCATGGAGTAGAGACCTCAATTCTAGAGGATTGTGGGGGCTCCTGCTGCTCCAAGACTAAGGCTGTGTTAATCTTCCTAAAAAAATCACAGCAGTACCCAATGCCAAGATTTTATGCAAGGCTTAGGCTGGAGACGATCTACCAAGTAATGACCAAGCAACAGAGCTCCAAACCCAGCTCAACAGAGATTCTACCCAACATAGAAAGCCCAGGAGAGATGCACAAGAAAATGTCTTCTGGGGTCCTGCAGTATATGAGACATAAGTTGCCCTTCTTTGTACATGGGTGTTATGTTCATACATTCCCTATATGTGTTCTTCTCTCCTTCTGAACTCCATTTGCATCCATTCTCTCCAAATAATGCTGGGATTATTAAGAGAAGAGTACACCCCAGGTAAGATATTTTATTGCTGCTTTTCTTACTATGCCATTTTAGTAAAAAGCCTTTATTTCATGCTATTGTGTCTTCTGGTCTATTAACAAAAGAAGAACACATTGATTGGGGCTTGTAAGCTGCAGTTTTAGGAGTCTGGACATAAAGATAACCTTGAACGTGGGGTACCCATCCCCAAGGAGACCTGACCTGTGAATATGAATTGGAGGGTAAGCAAAGCAGATAAGAGTAGTGAACTGGAGGAGTTAGGAAGACCTGGGTTTGAATCCAGCCTCAGATGCTTACTAGCTGTGTGTGTGATCCTCGGCAAGTGACTTAGCCTCTGTTGGCCTCAGTTTCCTTATCTGTAAAGAGGGGCTAATAATAGCATGTATGTCCTGGAATTGTGATGATCAAGTGAGAAATAACTGTAAAGTATTTAGCACAGTGCCTGGCACATAGTACGTTCTATATAAATATTAGCTATTATTATCATGGTAAAACTGAAGACTGCAAGTCAAATGTCAGTTTTGTCAAAAAGTAGGGCTCAATTTAGAATTTTATAAGAAGTTTATTAGAATTTTATCAATTTAGAATTTGATGACAGATTTTTTTTTACTCTAAATCAACAGTTTCCCTTCTTATTCTAGCTATACTGATTTTTTTCATGCAAAAATCTTTTAATTTCACGTTCTAAAAATTGTCTATTTCAGCTTTTGTGATATCTATTCCTCCCCTCAAGAAACTTTTTAAGAGGGAATTTATTCACTGAGAGTTGCTTATACTAGTGAAAACTGAGAGTTTACCAGATGAGGAAACTGAGGCTTAGAGATGTTCCTCATACATGATCTTTTTCTCTTTAACTGTTCTTTCACTTTGTACAGCTAGTTTCTAATTAGCATGAATAATGAATCTCCTAAATTGATGGCATTATTCAAATTGCTACAGCATATTTCTATGGAAAGGATCACCACATTTTACGTAATTATAACTTATAAAATTATAAAATCATTATAACATATATATAATATGCATTTGAGGTTTTAGGGTCTTTGCTACATACACAAATCAGGATCTAGTTGTACATCTGTATATTTGTAGGGTTGTGGGGTAAAGCCCCTTTTAGATTTTGAGTGACCATGTGGTCAGCCTGATCTTGCTGCAGTCTAGGAGTCTTTCTGGGTGTGTTTTAGAGAAAGCTGCCTGATATGCCTTTAACAGCATGAGTCCCACTGAGACTTATGTCCTTTCAAACTATGTTTGACATGTCCATTTTCCCAAGTTTTGATATCTTCAGCTGTTAATTGGTGGAACTTGTTCTTGTTAATCAGATTATCATTATTAGGATATATTCATATTGCTTACTAAAGGTATCATCATGGTGCAGAAGTGACCCTGGGCTCAAAGTTGATGGGTGGGGTGTTAAAATGTCATTAAAAGACCAATGTCTTTTAAATTTTAAATTGTAAGTTCTTCAAGTATTTACCAAATATTATATTGTCAGAATTCCCCCTTTCCTGTTATTTTCCTTGAGCAACCCAACCCTAAAATGATCTAATCTCTGAGCCAATAGCTGTAAATGGGGCTATATTTTCTATTCAATCAACAAATCAGCAAGAAGTTATTTAATACCTATTATGTGGTAAGCACTGTGCTAGCCACAAGGGATAGAAAAAATTTTTAATGGAAGTCTATATCCTCAAAGAGCCCACATGTTATGAAGGATACAAGTATGATATGCAAAGCATATGCAAAATAAATATGAGGTGGAAGGATCAGGAAAGGCTCCATGTAGATGACATGAGCTAAGCTTTTCAATATTATAATTTAATACTTCAAGACACATATTTTATGTATATTTAAATGTGTATATATTATCTCCCTGGAGAATATATGCCCCATGAAGACAGGGGCCATTTTGTTTTTGTTGGTGTATTGCTATTTTTACCATAGGGCCAGGTACAAGCGCACAGAAATGTTTGTTGATTGAAATTTCCATTGACTTGTAATCTCCTTGGTGGGGCTATTCCTTCTGATGGTACAAATCACCACTCCTTACTGCCTCCTTATCTTTTGTGAGTTATGTCTGCATCCAGAATTTGACATCTGAATCAAAGCTTTCCCATCTCCCATCTCCAGGCCTTTGCACAGGCTGTCCTCCACACCTGGAATGCTCTCCCTCCACAACTCCCTAGATTTTTCAAACCTCAGCTCAAATGATGCCTACATGATGCCTTTCTTGGTTCTCTCCCCTTCCTTCCCAGTTAGCAAATTCTCCCTCTTGAAATTACATTTTATTACTTTGCATATACCTCTATACATGTTTTCTCCTGAACCTCAGTCTAAGCTCTTTAAGGGCAGAGACTAATTTTGGGGTTTAGTATCCTTGGTGCCTTACACATAATGAGTGCTCAATAAATACATGTTTGATATAAAGATCACCTGCTCCTTTGACCTTTAGGGAGTCTGGAGCATTTAGAAGCATATAGTTTCAGATCATTTCAAAAGTTATAATCTGTATCAGAGAGAAAACTGGGTATTGAATCATGAGTGGAAAGAACACATATCCTGGGAAATGGAAGGGAAATGAAGTCCTCCTACCTTGTGTTATTATCACAACAGAAAGAGACACACAGGACCCTAGGCCCATGGCAATGACATTCCAGGACTAGCAGGTTCTATAGAGCATTCGGGAATAAAAACAAACCAACAAAGTAAAAAAAAATCAGGCCTGAAAGAAATTCATTTTCTAGAAGAGTTACTCTCTGACCTCTCAAGAGACAGGTTTTACACTGAGTTCCCAAACTGGGTTGTTCTGACTGGGCTAGCACAGGCACAGGTGGAACTGGATCCTCAAAGGCAAACATTTGTAAGTGAGTACAAAGGGGAAGAAGAACTCAGAAAAACTCACCAGGGTTGGCGATGTTTCCAAACTCATTGATTGCTCAGCGAGGGAGAGGTTACGGATGGGTTTTGCCAGTGATACTCCAAAGCAATCCAGATCCTCAGCCACACTGCGACCCAGAGGACTGTCATGTCAGCCCAGTGCTAATTTTAAACCATGACAAAGCTAGGAATAGCAGGAATCACATGGGGCTTGTGTGCAAAGTGCCTGGAGAGCTCATGTTGAAAGTTTTCCCACTTACCAGGCCCATGTGCAAACAGAGTTTAGGAGACCCACAGAAAGGAGAGAATCTGTCCCTATGAGAAACACTTGTGTCATATAAATAGAAGGGGCTGGCAAGTCCTTGAGCCACAAAAGCTTAGACCACAGGCACAAAGACTTCAGAACAATCCCAAAATATGGACCTAGGAACGTGAGGAGGAGCCTTTAGCCTGACATTGATGTAATTGTAGCTAGGAATTCAGAGCCTTGGGGGGAAATTGATTTGGAGGAGGGGTGGTCTACAGGAGACATGTCAAACTCCTAGCCTGCAAGGCCACAGGGGGCTCACAAAATTCCTGAGTGTGGACTGAAACAGATAAAAATATAATTGGGAAATGTTTAACAAAAGAAATAAAAATACAACATAGGTAATGTTAATTTGTAGTTTTCTAAGTCAGTACGTGGGATTCATTTCTATTTAAGTTTGATATCACTGATCGGCAGGATGAACTCTCCTATGTTGTTGAAGTAGACTGAGGACACAAGATACACAAGCTGAGCAGACTGAGTAAGTGGGAGATCAGGGTGTTTGAACAGGAAGGCATTGAGGTGGAGAAGAAGACTGTGAACCAGCTACTGAACTCATTGCGGAAGGACAAGAGAGGCCCTTAGGTAACAACAACAAGGATCTGTACCAGATGGAGGGAATTTTAAAAGAGGAAATACGTTTGGCGAGTAAGAGTGACAGAGGGAGGGTCTAAGAGGAAGGAGTAAGGATTATAACCATTCCTCCTCCTCCTTGATGTAGCTAGGTGGTATGGTGGGTAGAATGCTGCCCATGGAGTAAGGTCCAATTCGAATTCATCTTCAGGCACTTATGTGCTGTGTGATTCTTGGACAAATCACTTAACCTCCATCTGTTTCAGTTTCCTCAACTCTAAAATGGGGATAATAATGGCACCTACCTTGCATGGTGATTATAAGAATCAAATAAGATTATATTTTATAAAGTACTTATCTCAGTGCCTGGCACTCAGTAAATGCTTGTCCGCCTTCGCCTTCCTCATGACCCAGTGATTCAAGGGGTGAGACAGAAGGAACAGCTGGTCTTAGGGTACTGAGAGATGTGATATCTTCAGGAGAGATCTAGTTTTTAGTGAGTACCAGAAGACAAAAGAAATGTGAGACGATAGGACCATAGTCTTAGAAATTGAAGGGAACTTAGAGGACATCACATCCAACCATTCTTGCAGATGAGGGGAATGAGATCCATAAAGATGAAATCACTAGCCTGAGTTCATCCAGATAGAAAGTGGCAGAGCTTATATTTGAACTCAGGTCTTCTGTCTTTAAATGTGAGGATACTGATGCTGTACCACAGTGGAGGAGGGTTTTAGATGGTATGTGAAAAGGGAAGGCAGAGAAAGATAAAGACTGGGAATTGCCAGGGCTGAATGCATTAGGAGGGGAGGAGCGATGATAGCCACTAAAAGCCCCTTTGGATGCTGATTCCCCTAGATCAGAAGTTCTTAATCTGTGGTTAAGACCGATTTTCTCCCTCCCTCACTTCCCCCCCCCACTAAGACAGCATGCAATCATATATAAGGTATACATGTATGATCATATTAAACATATTTCCACATTAGTCATGTTGTAAAGAAGAATAAGAACCAAAGGGAAAAACCATAAGAAGAAACAAAAAAAAAAAAAAAGAGAGAGAGAGAAAATAATATACTTTGATCTACATTCCGACTCCATAGTTCTTTCTCTGGATGTAGATAGCATTTTCCATCATGAGTCTTTTGGATTTGTCTCAGATCCTTGTATTGCTGAGAAGAGCCAAGTCTATTTAAGTTGGTCATCACACAATGTTGCTATTACTGTGTCCAATGTTCTCCTGGTTCTGCTCACTTCACTCAGCATCAATTCATGTAAGTCTTTCCAGGTTTTTCCAAAGTCCTCCTTCTCATCATCTCTTATTGAACAATAGTGTTCCATTACATTCATATACCACAACTTTTTCAGCCATTTCCCAATTGATGGGCTTCTTCTCAATTTCCAATTCTTGGCCATCACAAAAATTGCTATTATAAATAATTTTGTACATGTGGGTATTTTTCCTATTTGTATAATCTCTTTGGAAGTGATATTGTATCTGTCAAAGGGTATGCAGTTTTATAACCCTTTGGGTAAAGTTCCAAATTGCTCTCCAGAATGGTTAGATCAGTTCACAACTCCACCAACAATGCATTAGTGTTCCAATTTTCCCACATCTTCTCCAGAATTTATCATTTACCTGTTTTGTCATATTAGTCAATCTGACAGGTGTGATATGGTACCTCAGAGTTGTTTTAATTTGCATTTCTCTAATCAATAGTGATTTAGAGCATTTTTTCATATGACCATAAATAATTTTAATTTATTCGTCTGAAAACTGCTCATATCCTTTAACCATTTATCAATTGGGGAAGTGAATGAAGTTTTGAGGATGATGCCAAGGTCATGAATCTGGATGACTAGGAGGATGGTGGTACTCTTGATAGTAATTGGGAAGTGCAGAAGAGGGGAAGCTTTGGAGGGAAAGATAATGGGCTCAGTTTGGTTATCTTGAGTTTGAAATGCCTATAAGACATGCAGGTCAAATGTTCATCAGGCAGTTAGTAATGTGAGATGGTAGCTTAGGAGAAAGACTACACAGCTGGAGATAGAGATTTGGGAATCATGTAAATAGAGACAATAATTGAATCCATGGAATCTGATGTACTTAGCAAGAGAGATGATAGAGAGAATCCTTTGTCTAGGACAGAGGTTAGGGGGAACATCAGTTTCCTTATCTGTAAAAATTGCTGGAGAAGGGGAGGCTAGGTGGCACAATGAGTAGAGCACCTGCCCTGGAGTCAGAAAGACCTGAGTTTAAATCTGGCCTCAGACACTTAACACACAAAAAACTAGCTGTGTGACCTTGGGCAAGTCACTTAACCCAAATTGCCCTCCAAAAAAGGCAAAAAAAAAAAATTGCTAGAGTAAATAAATGGTCTCTAAGTTCTCTGTGCACAAGATCTCTTGATCCAGGACAGAAAGATTCCTTATGAAGACAAAGTAGTCATTTGGGGTCTGGATCTCTTTGGTGGTTATTGATCATGACATCAGAAACACACAAACCATCTGGTCCCCTAGCCTCAGGGAGAGGAAACCTGGAGAACTTGGTAGCAGTGTAATAAGAGGAAGGTACGGTACCTACCTGAAAGTCAGAAGACTTGAGTCCTTCTTAGTCTCAATTCTGTTCTTGACTCTGTATGACAGTGGGCATTATTTTGGGCTTTATCTTTAAAGTTTAGAAGGAGAGCAGACTGGAGTACCTATCAGATCTGTGCCTGGCACATAGTAAGTGCTATATGAATATTAGTTATTATTGTTACTATTATAAAATTCTACTCTATTGTATAGGATTGGCAATATCAGTGATGAGGTTTGAGATCTTGTTTTTAATTCTGAAGTCTAGCAAGTAAAAAGAACAGAGATTAAGAGGATAGACAGCTAGGGCAGCTAGGTGGTACGGTGGAGAGAGTGCTGGACCTGGAGTTTCAAAGGCTCATCTTTGTGAGTTCAAATCCTGCCTCAGACACTTACTAGCTGTGTGACTCTGGGCAAGTCACTTAATTCCATTTACCTCAGTTTCCTCATCTGAAAAATGAGCTGGAGAAGGAAATGGCCGACCACTCCAGTATCTTTGCCAAAAAAAACCCCAAATGGGATCACAAAGAATTAGATATGAGTGAAAAACTGAACAAAACATCTGATCCCTTACCCAGGTTTCAGAGAAAAGCATGGATAAGCCATCTGATACTTTGAGGAAAAAAGCAAATACATAAACAACATGAGGTTTAGAGAATGAGAAATGATTTTGCACTTTCCTGTTATATTTTGTCAATATGATTTAATTAAATGCTTTATTTAATTTCTAATGATATGTTTGGTCTGTAAGCAGCATAGGTACTGGATAAGGGCTCTAGGTAGGAGAATATTTCTCTGTCACCCGCATACTGCTAGCACCCTTGTGAAGAACCTCCTACCTAGGCTATTGCAATAGTCTGCTGTTTAGTCTGTCTGCCACAAGCATCTCCAACCCACTCTCCACTCTCCACTCAGCCAACAAACTGATTTTCCCAAAGTGCAGGTCTGACCACCACCCCTCCCCCAACTCAATAAATACCAGTAGCTAGCTCCCTATCACTTCCTGGATCAAATGAAAACAAAATCTTCAATCTGTCTTTAAAAACCCTTTACATCTTGGTTCCCCTCACCCCCACCACCTACCCCCAGGCTTTTCAGTCTTCTTACATTTTACATCTCCATTCCCACCTACTCTTCTATCTAAGTGGCACTGGCCTAGATATTCTAGGAACAAAATACTTCATCTCAGCTCCATGAATTTTCACTGGCTGTCCCTCATTCCTTTAATGATTCGCTCTCTGTCTCTGTCGCAGTCTCTGCCTGTCTCTGTCTCTCCCTCCCTCCCCCTTCCTCATCTCTGCCTCTTGGCTTCTCTGTATTCCCTCTAGTCTCAGCTAGAATCCTACCTTCTACAGGTGGCCTTTCCCAACCCCTCTTACCTCTAGAGCCTCCCCTTGTTGATCATTTCCTGTTTGTCCTGTCTCAGTCTTGTTTGTACAAAGTTGTTGGCATTTTGTCTCTGCAGTGTGAGTTGCTTGAGGGGTAAGGTCTGTTTTTTGCCTTTCTGCATCCCAGCACTTGGCATAGTGCCTGGTACATAGTTGATGGTTAATATAGGCTTATTGACTAACATTGATCTCAAGGGTAATAATGGATACGGGAAATTGAAGGCAGATATGTCCAGTTACTTAAAGTGACTGATATTTATATAAAGTACCTGACCCTTTATACTGTTAAAAATTGCTTTACATAATGTCTTTTTCTCTCACACACACATGAATCTGACATATAGGAAGACAAATGATCTGCCTGTGATAGCTGGTGGTAAATATGTATATTTAAATTCTCTTAACCACCAAAGTCATGTTATATTCAGTGGTGTTCCTTTTTTAGTCCAGGCCTGTTAAATCACAGATGTGGGGAACTCCTGATGTATAAACTCCCTCCTTCAATGCAGAATAAACATTTCTCTGTAATTTATAGCCTGAGAAGATTAAATTGATTTTGTATCATTTTTTATTGCTCCTATTTACAATTAATTGATTTTGTCCTATAACTAAGTCAGGGTTCTTTCTCTTTGAACTTAGTGTAGAAATTTAGCATGCCTGTAATGAGTTGTTTAGAAAGTCAGTTCTTTGGCCACTCAAAGTTCTATTCTTGCTTCGAGGGTATGAGTAGGCATCAGGAACTCTGTTCTAATATCTATATGCTCACTAACTACACCTTTTTCCAGTAATTTAAGCCATACTCTTTGGCCTATAGTTTGTGGGTTTCTTTTCTTCCCTATTTTGAAAATTGGGACATTTCGGGGCAGCTAGGTGGCACAGTGAATAGAGCATAGGCCCTGGAGTCAGGAGGACCTGAGTTCAAATGTGGCCTCAGACACTTGACACAATTACTAGCCGCTAGCCGTGTGTCTTTGGGCAAGTCACTTAACCCCATTTGCCCTCCAAAAAAAGGCAAAAAAAAAAAGAAAGAGAAAAAAGAAAATTGGGACATTTGCCCTTCTCCAGTCCTATGGCTGTGCTAGAGGGGAAAAAAATCCACCTCTTTCCCCCAATGTAGTTGAAAAACAAATAAACAAAAAACACATCTTTTCATTGCCTTTAACATTCTTTTTAAAACTCAGGCATTTTGAGCTCTTATACATTTTTACAGCATCTTGCCACCCTTTTGTATTGGTCCTCCAATACTTACTTTTGTTTCCATCTTCAGCAAATCTTTTTTTTTCAAAGGTGGTTGATGAGCGCTCTCTGTATTGATACCCGCCTCTTTAGAAAACTCCCACTTTTTCTCCTGATAGTGTTTCTCTTTGTATCATCAGAATTTCATTCTTGAAAACTCCCCATCACCCTTCCCGCTTCACACTCCAAGCTTAGCTTTGTTGAGGACTGTTAAGGGGTTCCCTGAACTTGTCTTTTTGAGTTGCCATATTTTCCAGAAACACTGGACCCAGAGCATGCAGGAGGCCCTGAATGTGCCAAGGACAAAGCCCCACCTTTTATCTGACATAATTTGTTTTTTGCACCCCAAGCTCAATTCCTTGTGTGTCCTTGGGAGGCAAAACACGTGCTAGCTGGTCTGTGCCAGGCTGGGAAATTTGCTTATGCATCTGGGTCCCTTGCAGATAAATGGATCCTCCTATCTTCATAGTCTAGCAATTCCCAAAGGAAAAAAATGAGACTTTTGCCATTGCTTTTCTCCTCCCTTTTGAGAGGAGTTTTGTCCTTTTTCCACTTTTACTAAACTTTCCCTCCCCCCCACCCCCCACGCCAGGTGGAGTTTTGTGTTTCCTTCTCCTTCCCTTGTCCTACAGATATAAATAAACTTCTGTTTGGATTGTGAACTCTTTGGATTCCACAGGCATATTCATTTCTCTTGTAATAAACCTAGTTTTCACATACGTTTCATGAAGTTGTGATTGTCTATTGACAGTTTTCTAGGATTTTAGTTCTTGGGCTCCTGCCTAGTATTTCTTTAGACCTTATGAAATCTGTTCTCTCTAAACCTAGTACTAACCCATAATGCACTATGTCTGACTTTTACTCTACAACAAACTGTAAGCTGGAAGGGATATTTTCTCTCCTGGAATCTGGTCATTTCCATCACAACAACCATGGTTAATTGAGAAACAAATCTAGAATAGTAGTCCCTCATTGACTTTTAAAGTCCTACATAACCGGACCCCCTCCTACCTTTCCAATCTTCTTACACTTCCTTCCTTCCACCTTGTTGTTTTTCAGTCATGGTCAGCTCCAACTCTTTGTGACCCCATAGACCACACTTCTATCCTCCACTCTCTAAGTCTGGATCCAAGTTCCTGTTCGTTGTTTCCATGACATCATGGCTCATCTTCTGCCATTTCCTCTTCCTTTTGCCTTCAATCTTTCAGGGCCTTTCCCACCAAGTTCCAGAAGATGTCTGAATAATTAGAGTTCCTCAATATTATATCCTATTTACGTGTCAGGCTTGTGATCTCAATGAATCAATCCATTATTATGCACCTACTTTGTTCCAGGCACTGCATTAAGTGGTAAGGAGACCAAAAAAGGCAAAAGGCATTCCCTGCTCTCAAGAAGCTTACAATCTAATTTGTTCCCTGAACTTATCTACTCTTTCCATCCAAGTTATCTGTAGAATACTCCACTAACATGACTATTTTTGCTTCTACTTTGGCTTCTATTGATCTTTACTCAAATGCATTCCACCATGTTTCCCTACTCCAGTGCCTGGATTTTCTTACCTTAGTATATTTTGTACACCATAACTTGTTTACTCACTTCCCAATTGATAAATACCCAATTTGCAATTCTTTTCCACCTCAAAAAGACCTATAAATATTTTCGTATGTTACAAAAGATAAAATAGCTAACTTTGATTACATGAAACTGAAAAGCTTCTATATAGACAAAATGAATGCCCATAGAATAAGAAGGGAAGTGGTCAAATGGGGGGAAAAATCTTTGCCTCAAATTTCTCTGATTAGAGTTTGGTATCAGATTTGCAGGGTAAGCAGGGCATCCTGGGCTGCACCCAGAACTCCAATGATGTATTCTCCCAAGGGTGGGTGCAGAATAGTCTTGTGTTGTTTGAATGCTCTTATGTTCGTATTTGAAGACCTTTCTCTTGATCATGTACAGAATCTGTTTCTGAATTGAATTATTAAATGTAAACCCAGAAGGCTTCTGCCCCTGCAGTGCTGCCATACCACTGGTGGGCTGTCACAGGCTGGCAAACTCCCACAGCTTGGATTTTGCAGTCTTTTTTTTTTCTTCTGGAGACAATTTATGAATGACTTCAGTTGGTATTTCATTTTCTGTGTTCAGGAATTCTGGGCAGTTCTCTTCTAATATTTCCCACTTTGTGGTGTTAAGGGGTTTTTAATCCTGTCATGGTCTTCTGCAGGTTCTATGAAGTTGTATTTATGCATCCTGTCTTTGAGATGGTGTTTTGCTTGCATAGTGAGCATATTTTTTCTTTTATTATTACTTTTTCATTCTCTTTTAGATTGTCTTTTATTTCTATGTATTTTCACCCCCAACCTACTGTTTTCTCTTTTGCTTCTTTGGTGAAACTTGCCATCGCAGATTCCAGGGTTTCGTTTTTGGGTTTTTTTTTTTTCCTGTCCATTATTTTTGATGGGCAGGCCATAAAATTCTGCTCTCATAATTGTAATTTCTTTTTCCAACCATTCAAGAACAGTATGTTGTGGTTCCATGTTCTCCTCAGATTCCACAGGATCCTCTTTCTCTGTAAGTGCTGGATCACTTTCCTTTGTTCTGCAGTATGTATTCATATATAGCTGGACTTTTTACTAGATCTGGTGGCCATGCTTCTTCCTGCTGTTAATGTTTTCTCTGTTGATTTATCTGCTTAATAATAAGTTCAACATCTTTGCATTTTCTCAAGACCTTTGGTAATTTCACCTCCCCCCCAGCCCCTTTTATTTCCCCCTGTTGTTCACTGTCTGTTCACCTCCACTCTGATGGTGACTTCTGTAGGGGCTGTAACTGAAGTCTCGGCCTCCTCCTGTGGTGGGCATTTCACTATTTGGCAGTCTGGGTCTGTCTCAAATGACTTTGGGGCGGGGCACAGAACTGGCTGGAGAAGCTCAGGCTTAGGGGAGTGCATGCATTCTCCCTCCCCGCTTCCAACACACACACAGACACACACTGACATATTCCAGCATCCTGTCCCACTCCCTCTGTACCTCAGTTCCTTAGCTTGACTCAACATTACTATGGATTTGATTTCTGTAGTTTGGCTCTCTGAAGTTCTAGGAGGAGGGCAGGATATGGTGTGCTGTTGATTTTCAGCTCAGATATGGCCCTGCCCCTTTCTCTCTGTTCCTGGCTATTCCGCAGAAATCTTTTGCAGTGCAGGCTGGTGCCTCCCTCCTCACCCACACCTTCTTTGCCTCCCCCCCCCCCCCAAGCTTCTGCCCTGGAACACTGCATCAGTTGTGGTGTTGGCTGGTTACTAGGGGCCCACAAGGCTTCTGCCCCTGTAATGCTGCCATACTGCTGGTGAGCTGTTACATCCTGGGCAAACTCCCACAGCCTGAAGCTGTGATTGCCAGGACACTGGAGAGAGGGAGGGGGTACTGGACCTGGGACTGGGTTTTGTTGTGTCTGTGGTGGCATCTTTGGGGTGGCTAACTGAAGCTTCTGGGCCAGTGGTTCAGAAAGTGGGGGAGGATGTTGAATGAAGGAATTCAGTATAGAAGCCGCCTCAAGCATGACCAACGAGAGGCACCTGGGTCTCACCAGGTCTGGAGTCAGAAGACCTGAGTTCAAATCTGCCTTCAGACACTTACTAGATACGTGAGCCTGGACAAGTCACTTATCCTCTATTTACCTTAATTTCCTCATCTGTAAAATGGGGATAATAATAGCACCTGCCTCTTTGGTTGCTGTGAGGACTAAATGAGATAATAATTGTAAAGCACCTGGCAAATGCTAGCTATTATCTTTGGCACATAATTTGTTTTGGAGACATGTGAGATGTCAAGGGGACCAGAGAAAATGTCTAGTCTATCATTTTGTTGGGTAGTGAGCCAGTAGCCTGCACATGGTGCCCCGGCATAAGTCTGGGACTTTTTATAGCTTGTTTTGGTCCTGGAGCCCTGGAACAGGAGTGGGGCACCCTTAGACCTGTTCCCAGTGTCCACAGGCCTTTCTCTCTCTCTCTCTATGCTGATTTGGGCTGGAAAAATGAATCACTATGACTTTCTTGGATTTGACCTGGGCCATTTTCTAGATCTGTTCAGAATTTTTGTTTTTGGTTTTGGGGGAGGGAATTGCTGTATTTCATGCTACTCTGCCATCTTGGCTCTGCTCCTTCTCACACAATTTTCTACAAATTTAGTGGATTCTTTTGAGCTCAGAATCATTTAAACTCCTTTTCAATCACAGACTGTCAAATACTGAAAGAATGAAAATATAAAATATTAAAAATTTTATTGAAAGATTCCATTCCAAAACATACACAAATTTTTCTTTTAAATCGATACAATACCATATGCTTTTCAACAATGAATTAAGTGCAAAACTAAGTTTATTTGTATACATTTCAAAGTCAACTCTCCTTCTCCTCTGCACAGATTCTCTTTAAGTGGTTTTAAAATGTCCAACTATAAAGCAAAATTTTAATTTAATATGAACATGAAGCCTTTCTTTTTGTACCACAAACCTTGAGTCAATATAGTTAGCACCTGATATTCAATTGCACAGCTAAAACAAGTTTGTATTTCTGAATGAAAGTCAACATTGGCTTATGCTCCCATTAATACTACTGAGGGAATCTATTGGATTGCTCAATCATTACCTATTTTTATTCTAAAATCACAGAATTACAGACTTAGAAAAGACCTAGGTTAACCTAGGTCAAGGATGCATGAGCCCGCTGTCCAACATCCCTCACAAGCTAGTCATCTATATCTGCTTGAACACTCACAGGGATAAGGACTTCCCCAGCTAACAAAGTCTGTTCTACTTTCTCTCTTTCACTTTAATTGTCCTTGGTTTGTCTTTCCCCTATTACTTAGTTTCCTCCTAAGAACAAGGAAAACTGAATTCTTATTACCAGTGCTTAGTAATAAATGCTTAGTGACTAAATAACTTAATCACACGTTCTCTGGTTCAGCAGAGGGCAACAAGGAAGGTAGTGAAAACCCAAACAGAGGGAAAGGGCACAAGTTGCTGCATGTAAAAGGAAGAGCTACAAGATTTTTTTATATAAGAAGGGAACAAATTTCTCCAAATTCATTCCTTTAAATTAGCAGCATTGAGATGATTGTTAAAGAATCCCCAAATTCGTTTTATAAGGATCAAGAACATTAAAATTTTTAATCAGATAGTTATCCTTAAAGAACTTAGTGGTAATTCAACATTTGTTTAGCTCCACCTTGTATCACATGCAAGCCACTGTGCTAGGAACTGGGAATACCAAGACAAAAAAGGCAAAAAATGGCAAGTAGTTCCTACACTGAAGGAGCTTCCATCCAACTGGGGGATACAATATGTGTACAAAAAATTAAAAATAATTTGAAGAAGGAAAGAGCACCAACAATGGGGGAGAAGAGGAAAAGTCTTTGCATAGCACAGAGATGGCACCAGAGTTCAGCCTTGAGAGAAGCTATGGTGAGGAGGGAGGGCATTCCAGGCACAGAGGATAGCCTAAAAAAGACTTGAGGACAAGTGATGGAATGTGGAGCTCAGATCAGCTGGGAGGCCCGTTTTTCTAGAACCCCAAGTGTGTGAAAGGAGAGAAGAAGCAGCTTATGGCAGATATCTCTATTTTCCCACTAAGTCAAGAGACAAGGAGAGAAGAAAGGGTGGTAAAAAGAGCTTTAGGAGAGGAGGTTAGGTTGGAAAAACTACTCTGGGGAGTGTGATCATTAATTAGGGAAGAATAAAAGGGTTGCCGTGCAATAGTGACTGCTCATCTGAGATGAGGTTAACACATCTGCAGTGGACCCAGCTGGCATAGTTATATGACTTTCTCCAGTACCATCCTTGCAGAAATAAAGAAGGCAGATAGTGGGGAATTAGTTATAAAATATAATTTCAGGATTCCTTTAAGATCAGTTTAGCTTTCCCCCTTTTAAGATTTAAGGTAGTGTTTATAAGGAATAAGACATTTACAGGAATGAAAATAACATTACTGAATAATAAAAGTCCACTGAACATCTTTAAAGATAAACATAAGTGCACTTTATTTAAGAATTTGTATAATTAATACTAGGCAAAGAAATATTGTTATATATAAATTCCTTTTCCCAACCCATAAGAGACAGTTAAAAATATCATACTGTGTATATTAGTTTTCAGTAATGTCAGTCTTGTTGCTGCCAGTATCCCTTACATTTAAGATCTCAGTACAACAATAAGATATATTACATGTCACACTCTCTTTTTATCCCCCTTTTTGAAGGGCAATTGGGTTTAAGTGACTTGCCCAAAGTCACACGGCTAGTAATTATGTCAAGTGTCTGAGGCCGGATTTGAACTCAGGTCCTCCTGACTCCAGGGCCAGTGCTCTATTCACTGCGCCACCTAGCCACCCCTTACCTATCACACTCTTTTATAAAATTTGACAACCTTAAGAGAGTTACAATAAAGCTGCCTATTTAAATGTAAAGGCTGCAACATGGTAAGAAAGATTGGCATTTTACTATGGGATCTTGGTCATGTAATATAATCATTCACATAATACGAACTTGAATAAAGAACATGTTCTAGCATAGCTAGGTTTTATACATTCTTCTGATGCCCAGAAAGTTTGAGGATGTTTCAAATCAATATTTATTTCAGTTCTAGCAGCATAGAAGCTGGATTTTCCAAGTAGGATTTCCATAAATTAGAGAAGCGGGCCATTGTAGCGCCATCAATAATTCTATGATCAGCAGACCAGCTCACATTCATTATCTGTGCTTTGATTACTTCACCTTTCTCATTAAACCGAGGCACAGTCTAGAAATAAAAAAGGGGGAAATTTTGGTCAAATTCCAAACTATGCAAAGCAGTTGTGGCTGCAAGGGCTATCTACATCTTTTCTCTTAATAGTGTCAGCGAAGTCTAAAAGATGTGATGTGAGGCCCTATCAACTTATGCTGGAAAAAAAATTCATATCTATATGTATCATTCAAGGAATTTCTATTTTATGTATTCTAACAAGCAGGGTATTTTAGTTAAGAGGGCATCAATATTTTCTGTACTCAATGGAGCTTTTCTAATTATACCATTCTTCTGGGGAAATATGCAATTCTCTAATAAGGGGTTCTTAGTCTTTTTTGTATTGTAGACCTCTCTGGAAGATCTTAAAATAATGTTTTTAGCTGCATAAAATATACAGAGTTACAAAGGAAACCAACTATGCTGAAATACAGTTATAGTCAATAGTCAATAAACATTTATTAAGTACCTACTATGTGCCGTGCACTGTGCTAAATACTGGGGATATGAATATTAAAAAAAGAAAGACAATGTTATCAAAATAGTTCAGAAACAAGTTTACAAATCTCAGGTTAAGAATCTCTACTTGGGGGGATTTGGTATGGATCTCACCCCTGTTTTAAAATTTATTATATAATTATAAACAAAAACATTAGACAGGAGAATTAGGAAATGGGAAAAGAAAGTTTTTGTTCCCCCTACCCCACCCTTTGATCTCCATGTTTCTTTATGGCTATCAAGTGATAATATTTCAAGACTTACAAAGTGCTTTGTTTATATATTATCTTGCTTAATCCTCACAAGCTCTCTCTTAGGTAGGCACAATTATTATCCCCATTTTACAGATGAGAAAACAGGCTGATGGATTAAGCAACTTGCCCAGAGTCATATAGCTACAGCATGTATGGAGGCAGGATTCAAATTCAGGTCTTCTCCAAAGTCTGGCACTCTATCCACTATGCTAATTTAGAGAAATCATCTTGTCAGAGAATCATATTTTAAAAACTGTTTAGTGGCATGGACAATAAGACCTTACTATGTGCCAGGCACTGTGCCAACTACGATGAGTACAAATACAAAACTTAGGACAGCTCTGTCTCCAAGGAGCTTAAATTTCTCACACAGTAGAGGAGCGGCCAAGGAAAGTCAAAGGACTAGCAACTGACACAAATGACTGACACATTCTCTCCAGGAATGGCGATATCAGTCTGATTACTATTTCTAGGGATGATGGAAAGGTAGAATGGAGAGACCTGAAAAACACAGAAAGATGGCCAGAATCCAACATGGTGAGCGTGTACTGCATATTGTTATTTTTCAAAATACTCAGAAGGAAAGGATCTGATTTCTCTAAAAAAAAAAAAAGAAGAAGCAAGTTGTTATAGGGGTTTGTGACAGGCCATCGAATTATTATAAACTAAAAGAACTTAGTAAAGAAACCAGCAGTTCTATTCCAATGCCGACAGTCCATCTGGAAGGAGAGTGGAGGATGCATAAACTTGCTGCTAGAGGTACTTTGGACTGGAAAAAGGAAATTCACCCCCTCCCCTTCCCCCATGAACCTGTACACAATGGTTTTCCTCTTTCTTTTACTGTTTCTCTGCTATGGCTTTCTAAGAGCTGGAGGAGTGGCCAACATGCAGACAATTAATTCAGTTGAACAAGCATTCACAAAGTTTCTACCATGGTGAGATGCTAGGCACACAATGATAACAATGAAAGTCTCTCCCTTCAAGGAGCTTATGTTCTAGAGGAAATGTGACATGACAGAATGCTGGCACTGGACAGGAAGATGTGGATTCAAATCCTACCTCTGACACTAGCTTCATGACCATGGCCAAGTCACTTCTAAACCTCAGTTTTCTCATTCTTTAAAAATGAGGATAATATTTGCAATGTGTATCTCACAGGATTGCTGTGAGACCCAAATGAAATTATATGAATTACTTTACAAAAAATGTCAGATATTATTATGACTATTTATACCTTGCTACTTAGAGGGTATGATGTATATACACCTAAGTAAATATCAAGTAGTTTGAAAGAGAAAGACAACATTAATAAGAATCACTGAAAAGTTAATGGAGGGAAGCAGATTCAGGACTGAAGATAAAGCTTCCCCAAATCAGTCAGATTTGACACCCCTTCACACCTCATTCTCTCTCATCTACCACATATTCAAGCTGTTGCCAAGACCTATTGATTTCGCCTTTGCAACATCTCTCAAATATGCCCCTTTCTCTCCTCAGACACTGCAATCACCCTGGTTAAGGCCGTCATCACCTCATGTCTGGAATACTCTAATAGCTGCTGGTGGATCTGCCTGCCAAAAGTTTCTCCCCACTCCACTCCATTCCCTTTCTCAGCCAACGGTGATCTTCCTAAAGGACAGGTCTGACCATGTCCAATAAACTCCAGTGGCTCCCTATTACCTCCATGATATGAATACTTTGGCTTTTGAAACCCTTCATAACCTGGTCCCTTCCTATTTTCCCAGTGTCCCTCACCCTACTCTCCTGCACTCCATGACCTAGTGACACTGGCCTCACTGGGGTTCCTTCATCAAAAGACACTTCATTTCCTGCCTTGGTGAATTTTCACTGGCTGTCTCCCATGGCTGAAATGCTCTCCTTCCTTGCCTCTTCCTTCTGGCTTCATTGACTTCATTCCACTATTTTAGTGCTTTCCCTCTAAGATTATCTCCAACTTAACCTGTCTACACTTTTCATTGTATCTTCAGAACTTAGCACAGTGCCTGGCACATAATATGTGTTTCATTATGCTTGATGACTTGAAAGACAAACATGAGGAAGGAGATGGAATGCAGAGCTCAAGAAAGCCGTTTAGTCACCTAGCATTTACTAAGTGCCTACTGTGTTTCTAGCACCAGATAAAAGGTTGGAAATGCAAAGAAAAGCAAAAAACAGTCTGTTCTCCTAAGGAGATCTGAATCTAACAGAACAGTCAACTTTCTACTGTCATCGGAACAGGGTATGAGAAGGAGAGTAACATGAAATAAGGCTAGAAAGAGGTTGGCACTGGATGGTAAAGGACTTTCAATGTTAGGTGGAGGAGCTTGTTTGTAATCCTAATGGTGATAGGGAGCCATTAACCCTCCATGTGAGTAGATCAATGGCTAGATGAAAGCCCCTGTAAGGTGCCTTCTAGAAAACTGTGCACAGATGGGGTCTAGATCTTCTCCCAAGTACTGCTGGGAGAAGAGACTTTCTTCTCCAAGTAGGATAATCAAGTTAGATTAAGCTGTGATTAACAACAGGGAGAAATAAATAAAGGAGATGTGTAATTATACAGAAGTGTTTTCATTTCTTTTAATTTTACTCCAAATTATGCTATTCTTAAAAAAATATAGACCTGTGATTTCTACCCATGGTACGGAAGTTCTCTTTTACATAAAGATCAACAATTTATAGATTTACAGGTCCAGGGGCCCTAAGAGTTTAAGTGAGTTACCCGGGGTGTCCAACAGCTAGTATTTTTCCTAGTCAGAACTTGAGCCCAAGTCATCTTTTTTTTAAGACCACCCAATTTCCTCCATTAAAAACACTGCTTTTCATCACTTTCAGGGAGCCAGATGGTTTACTGGGCCTGTCGCCAGGAAGACCTGCATTTGAATCTAACCTCACAACCTTACCTAGCAGTGACCCTGGGCAAGTATTTACCTGTCTCTGACTCAGTTTCCTCAACTGTAAAATGGATATAAGAACAGCGCCTAGCTTCCACAGTTGTTGTAAGGATCAAATGAAATATCTGTAAAGTGCTCAGCACAATCATTAGCACATAGTAGGTGGTTAGTAAATGCTTATTTCCTTCCTTCCTTATATACAGTAATGAGATAACTTATGTTTGGTGTTTTAAAATAAACATAATATTTAAAAGAAAGATATGATTTACATTACCATATGCTAATCTATACTGTCTCAGTTATCCACAGAGTGATCACCATAGCTGGTCCTTATTACACCGCAACTATATTCTTCAAAGTTACAAACAGTCTCTAGTTGCCAATGGTCTTTTCTCAGTCCTCGTTCTCCTTCAGCTCTCTGCAGCCTCTGACATAGCTTGTCAGTCTCTCTTCCTTGGTACTCACTCTTTTCTCTCTCAGTTTTTGGAACATCACTCTCTCCTGGTCTTCCTTCTTCCTATCTCACTGCTCTTTCTATCTCCTTTGCTGGATCTTCTTCTAGTTCATGCTCTTTAACCGTAAGTATCTCTTAGGGTTCTGCCTTAGGTCCTCTTCTCTTCTCCCTCTATTCTACTTCACATGGTGATGTCATCAGTGACTATGGATTAAATTACTATTGCTATGGTGATGATTCTCAAATCTACCTATCCTGCCCCAAACTTTTTGCTGACCTTCAATATTGAATCTCCAACTACCTTTTGGACATCTTGACTTGTATGTCCAGTAGTCATCTGAAACTCAAAATGTCCAAAATGGAGCTCATATTTCCCCTTAAATCTCCCCCCCTCTTATCTTCCCTATTATTGTAAACACCCCATCCTCCCAGTCCTGCAGGCTCACAACCTAGGAGTCATCCTCACTATCTCTTGTCCTCCTCCCTGCCACCCCTTCCATATCCAAGCTGTTGCCAAGGCCAGTTGATTTCACCTTTGCAACATCACTTGAATGCTCCTCCTTCCCTCCTCTGACACTGCCACCACTCTAATAATGCCCCAGGCCCTCATCAACCTCTAGACTAGACTATTGTAATAGCCTGCTGGTGGGTTGGCCTGTCTCAAGACTTTCCTCACTCTAATTCATCCTCCACTACAGTCACTAAGTCATTTTCCTAAAATGCAGGTCTGATCCTGTCACCCTCTACTCAATAAATTCCATGGGCTTCCTATTGCCTCCAGAAACAAATACAAAAAGTTCTGTCTGACATTCAAAGTCCTTGGTAACCTAATCCCTTCCTACCTCTCCAGTCCTCTGACACGGTACTCCTAAGACATACTCTTTGAACCAGTGACAATGGCCTCCTGACAGTTCCAGAAACAAGACACTCCATCTCTCAGCTCCAGACATTTTCTCTTGCTGGCCCTCATGCCTGGAATGCTCTTCCTCTTCCTCCCTGGCTTCCTTTAAATCCCAACTGAAATCTTACCCTCTATAAGAAGTGTTCCTTAACTCTTCTTAATTCCCATACCTTTCCTTTGTTAATTATCTCTTTATTCCTGTATATAGCTTGCCTTGTGTATATTTGTTTGCATGTTGTCTTCCCCATTAGATTCTAAGCTCCTTGATGGCAAGGATTATTTTTTACTTCTTTTTGTATTCTAGTATTTAGCACAGTGTATGGAACACAGCAGGCACTTAATAAATATTTATTGATTGACTGGTAACCTAGAATACCACGTTATCTATGGTAGGGAGCTAAAGTGCAGGCCCAGCATCTAAGCAGATATAAGTAGCTTCTACAGGGTGACTTTCAGAAACCCACATCTACAAAGTGATGACAAACATCACCAAGGGTCACTTTGTTTCTACCACTAGCAAAAGGATTAAATTTACTTAGTGTCACATTCCTCAGTTACTTATCTTTATACCTTTATGGCTCCAAGAGCTCCAATTGCTACTTCTGGTGGTAATATCAATGGTTTGGCATAAGTACCACCAATCTAAAAAAGAGAAAAGAACAGAAATTGGGGTTTAAAAAATACTCTTAAGAATTTTAGAGGTTTTTTACACTTATAACTTTATATTTTAGATGTAGAGATAAGATTCATAACCTCCATATTAACACAGGGACTTGAGTTTGAGAGAAGTGATTATTTTTCTATTTTATAATAATAACCAATTATGAGTATTCGGATCCAGGTTTTTTTCTCTTTTTATTTCCTGATTCAGGGACCAGGCATTCTAGGTCAGCTAGTCTCTGAAGGACAGGGCCAATGATGAGACTGGCCTAACCTTCCAGGAACATTCACCTCAATTTTGGGTAGGACCTCACCCAACTGCGAGAGGTTATTTCTGATGAAAGTGTAAAGAGAATCTAATCTGGGTGAATTCTGCCTCTAAAAAGCATTAGGTTCACACACATGCCCCCTATTCCCCCTATGTTCAGTTTAAGAGGTCTGGGTGGAGATGTATCCCTTTGTCTAGGTAGCCGAAGGCAGCTGAGTCTCAGTATCAAGCAGTAGGAGGAGCTGAAGGCTTTCAGCCTACCTCCCCATTTGAAAGTCTGCCTGCCCCTTCACTGATGGTTCACCAATCTGGATGGATATCCCCCTGTGAGGTGCACCCACTTTTCTAAAGGTATTAAGCATCTGATGATCTCCATGGTTTATCTTTGGACACCAAGAAAGACTACTATCAATTTATTATTTGCTAGCCTAATTAATAAATTGATTATTAATTACCCAGAACCTCTATCTCAGGTTTTTCATTCGTCCCAAGTTCAAGCCATATGAGGCCTAGCTGAAGAAACTGGGGATGTTTAGTGTGGAGAAGAGTTGGGCAGAAATGACCACAGAATCTGAGTAACTGAAAGGTTGTGTGTCTTACAGAAGAATGAAAGGCATTGTACTTGGCCCCAAGGATTAGTAGGAGTAATGGGTTAAAGTTGGCAAGAGGTAAATTTAGTATTACTATAAATAAATACTTTTCAGGATTTATTCCTGATTCTGTTCAATTCCAAAATTTTGTGACTCAATTCATAAATGTGAATATTTTAATTGTTACAGTACTCACTGATCCAATGTTGGACAATGTGAATGTTCCCCCTGTGATATCAGCAGTTCCCAGCTGATTTGCAGAACCCAGTTTCTGCAGACGATTTAATTCAATGGCAATCTCAAACAGACTACAGAGTTGAACATTTTTCACATTGGGGACAATAAGCCCTTGTTTAGTGTCCATAGCAATTCCAATATTATGAGAAGCCTATAAAATAAAAATGGCAACAGTAGTTCTTTCACCAAGTTAACAACTGCATAACAAATTAAGGAAAGATTGACTTTACCTCCCTGTGTTCCCCTAAAAGGGAGCTGCTTTTTTCCCCCTCAGATCCCTATATTTGTGTTTATATAAAAAAAACACATTGTTTTTCTACCCCCACCCAAATAACTGAATTTTAAAATAAATTTTAAGTCTATTCTAATTCCCAGGCCCCTGAAACAAAAACACTTACCCTAGAGATAGTTCCAAAATCTAAACCACATACTAGCTCTCAAACTGTATCATAAAGCAGTGATTATCAAAACAATTTGGTACCAGCTAAGAAATAAGAGAGGTGGATCAATGGAACAGATTTGGTACACAATACACTGTAGCAAATGACTATAGTAATTTATTGATAGATAAACCCAAAGATCCAAGCTTTTGGGACAAAAATTCATTATTTGACAAAAACTGCTGAGAAAACTGGAAAAGGATATGACAGAAAGTAGGTATTGATCAACATCTCACACTGTACACCAAGATAAGATTAAAATAGGCACACGATTTAGATACAAAGGGTGCAACCACACGCAAATTAGGAAAGTATGCAATAGTCTACCTGCCAATCTATGGAAAAAGGAAGAATTTAGGACCAACCAGGATATGGAAAGCATTATAAAATATAAAGTATTGATTATATAAAATTAAAAAGTTTTTGCATAAATAAAACCAATGCAACCAAAAAGCAGAAAACTGAGGGAAAATTTTCACAGCAAGTATCTTTGATAAAGGCTCATTTCTCAAACTAGAGAGAAATGAGTCAAATGTATAAGAGTACAAGTCATTCCCCAAATGATAAATGCTCAAATGCTATGAACAGGCAGTTTTTGGATAAAGCAAGCAAACTATCTGTAGTCATATAAAAATGCTCTAAATCAGTATTGATTAGAGAAATGCAAATTAAAACAACTCTGAGGTATCATCTTTCACATTTATCAGACTGGCTAATACGAAAGAAAGGGAAAATGATAAATATTGGAGGGGAACTGGGACACTAAATGCATTGTTGGTGGAGCTGTGAACTGAACCAGCCATTATGGAGAGCAATTTGGAACTATGTCCAAAAGGCAATAAAACCACGCACACCCTTTGATTGTGCTACTATACAGAAATCTCAAATAGATTTTTTAAAAAGGAAAAAGAACTTAATTGTACAAAAATATTTTTAGCAACTCTTCCTGTGGTGGCAAAGAATTGGAAATTGAGAGGATGTCCATCAACTGGGGAACAGCCATAAACAAGTTGCGGTTTATGATCGTAATGAATTTTATTGTGTTATAAGAAATGATGAGAAGGCTGATTTCAGAAAAACCCAGAAAGACTTATATGAACTGATAGAAAGTGAGCAAAACCAAGAGAACGTGGTACACAATAACAGGAATACTGCACTATGAACAACTATGAATGCCTTCGTTATTTTCAGCAACACAATGATCCAAAACCATCCCAAAAGATTCATGATGAAAAATGCTATTCATTTCCAGAGAAAGAAATGATGGTGTCTGAATAAAGACTAAAGCATACTATTTTTTTTTCACCTTTTTTGGTCAATTTTCTTCCACAAAATTACTAACATGGAAATGTTTTGTATGATTGCACACATTATATATCTGATTGCTTACTGTCTCAAGAAGTTTGAAGAAGAGGGAGGAAAAGATAGAATTTGGAAGTCAAAAAACTTCCCCCAAAATGTTAAAAATTGTTTTTATATGTAATCAGGGAAAAAAATAAAACATTATTTTAAAGAAATAAAGGGGGGGATTTCCTGTGCATTGAGCATTTCAGAGATGACTCCCTAGCAACTACAAGTTTAACAGTTCTAGAACTGATTTTCCCTCCTTAGGAAGTAGAGGATTAAATATAGGACATTGAAACTAAAGGAGTGAAAGGGAATAAAGTCATGATATTGAGGAGTAAAAGGTCTGGATTTTGCTTTCCACTATTACTATGAGTATTTTGAATGGTACAATCCAATGGGAAGCAGTTTGCCCCTCTAACCTCAAGTTCAATTTCCTTCTAGGATGGGAAGAGACTGGACCCTCAGAGGAATATATGAGTCTAGATAAAAGAGAGACTCATCACAATACTGGGGTTGCCTCCCCACTATACCCCCAAAATTTTCCTTCCAAGGGCGTATAAAACAAAGATGAGTGGCATAAGTCTGGAGGACTGAACTGTCCCCAGAGGAAGGGGAGCAGTTAAAACACCCTGGGGAGAGAAATGGAATCATTTTGACTGTGAGCTACTGGGATTCCTTTATGATATTTTTTTCCTTCATTTTCTATGGGGTGAAATCAAAGTTGTCTTATATTTAAACAAAAAATCCAAACCAGGTATTTTACCTTCACAACTAGTTTTTTCACACAAGTAAAAGTTGGTTTTGCCTACAAATTTCTTTATGCCAATGCTTTGCAAATGTTTTAATTTAGAGTGTGTGTGTGTGTGTGTGTCTGTGTGTGTAAATTTGATACTGATTTTTTTGCACTAGACAGTAATTTTTTTTTAAAAAGCACTTTCATCAAAACACTAGAGTTTACATAGGGGAGATGAAATAAAATCAAGTTATTCAGTGGGACACAACTTGTATTTTATTTCTTTAAAGTAGGCTTTTTTGGGTTTTTCCTTTTTTTTTTTTCAAATTCTTGGAAATTAATTTTTGGAGACTTCTCTTACAAATTAAATCATTTCCCTTCTGTGTCCCTCCCCTTTCCCTCAGAGTACTTATCAGTCTAATGCACTGATAAAAACAAAAGTTTCTTAAAGTAGTAAATACCTATTTCCAAACAACACGATCATTTTTTTTTCCAGATTCTGTTTCCTTCCTTAAAAAATTTATCAAAGGTATGCTGTCTGCATCTTTCAAATATAAACATATTTAAGCCACTTGCCATTGGAGGACTCTTTTAAGTAGTACTGAACAAACCTTATATGTTATATTCTGGCAGTTTTCATCCACTGAAGCGTTGAGGATAGGAAATTGCAATAATCCCAAAGATGCAGCCTGGTAAAGAGAAAAAAAAAATGCTACCTTTACTCATTTAAATTGACTATGAAGAAGGGGAGGGAAATCTTTATTTTATCTTGGGTCTAATTTCAGAGCAACCACACCAATAGGTGACACTGATCTCAAATATAAAACTTCTGATCTTAGTGAATGAGATAGCCATAATCATTCAAGAAACAACACAAGGTAGTCAGCTTTTGAATGTCAAAGGGACTTTGAGAATGAGAGATAGAAAAGAACAGACCTCTAGGGAAAGCAAAGCTAATTTCTAAAGTCTAAGACATACCTTCATATAAATAAAACATTAACAGTTCTATGAACCTAACATTTCTTTGAAAGGAGAGGTTCAGGCTAGGTGATACTTGAGCCCCCTGGATTGTCAGGGATTGTCATGACCAAGGAATTGATCCCCAAGTAGCCACCCTCCAGTGGTGAGCCTCTCTATACTTACCTTGGTGGATCCTCAGAAAACAGTCTGTCACTAGGATGTGAATTAAAGGCTTTCCAGGATAGGAAAAACTATAATAACTCTGAATGGGTTCTCAAAAATTACAATAAAAACACACACACACACACAAAGCAAAAATACCAATGCTAATAATAAAAAATAATAAGCAAAAACACCATGTAAAAGGTACTGAAACAGCATCAACAATAGCATCAAAAAAGATAAAAAAGGAATACCTTGGTACAATAAAATAAATAAATAGGCAAAGGAATTAAAATAAATGGAATGGGCAAAGAAACACAAGAGGAAATAAGTGAAGAGCTAGAAATACCTGAGGAAAAAAAGGGCATAATATTGAATTTCAACCCATTTTAGAAATTAGCATGGAAAATATGACATTAATGAAAGACATTAAACACAAAATTAGTCAACTGAAGGACAGAAGAATGGAAGAAAATTATGAAAAATAAGGCTATAAACTAATATGATTAGAAAAATACTGGGAATTAATACAGAAGAAAGTGGTGGATCTGGAGAAGAAATAAAGATGGGGGGATCTTCAAGATAATTGTGATTCTAGAGAATTTTGAAAAAGATAATAATCTAGGGGTAGCCAGGTGGCTCAGCAAGTAAGAGCACCGGCTCTCGTGTCAGGATGACCTAGATCAAATCCGGGGTCAGATACTCAGCACCACACCCAGAAATAACTGGCTGTGTAACCTTGAGCAAGTTACTTAACCCCAATTGCTTTAAAAAAAAAAAAAAAGGAAAAAGATAATAATCTGATCATTACATTCCAGGAAACTGTACAAGAAAACTTCCTTAAGTATGGAAAATGTCATAGTAATTAAAAAAAGAGAATAAATCCAAAGAACACTAATAAGGAAGAACCCTACATTCAACCCATCCAAACAGGACACATCAGACTATAAAGACAAGAAAATCTTTTTGTCCAAAAATCAAGTTATTTATCAAAAAACCTATAAATTCAAATCTAATAAGATTTTTCTTCAAGAAGAAGAACTGACAGAAGAAAATGAATTAGAACAAATAAAAGGAGAACATAAGGTTCAACCCCAGATTCTATTTCCCTGCAAAACTAAGTACTCTTATTGAAAATAAAAGATCACAGGGTTTATTTAACACAAGGATAGTTTGAGTAACTTCTGGCAAAAGGCTCAAGCTCTAGAGCTGTCACAGACAGCTAGGGTAAACAATAATTTCCTAAAAAAAATTCATGAAAGAAAAAACAGCCTGAAAATAAAAAGAAGAAGAGAGGAGGAATGGAAATATAATCAAAAACTTCTCAAGACCTAGAGAAAATACCCACAAGAGTTAGATAATTTTTAACTCTGCTTACCTGTTACCTTGGTGCATTCAACAAAATAAATATAACTTAGATACTGTTTTATTTAAGTTGGATGGGAAGGGAAAAAAAGGAAGGGACAATGGCAAAAAAACATCACAAGGAGTTAATATATAATATGAAAGGTGGGGGGCAGGGCAGGTAATGTGGTTTCTCAGACTATCTGCTAAAGTATGTGAAGCCTTAGGCCTCAGTTAGGTGACCTTGGGGGAAAAAATAAAACTCTGGAAATCCCCTTGTCACCCTACCTGCCAAATAAGGGAGTGTTAATAGAACAGCCAATCAATTTAAAAGATTACATGTGGAAGGGGAGGGTTGCTGTTTTTGGCTATATAACCCAGCTTTGGCTTCTGTATGGCGGCCTCTTCTCCCTGGATTTATTTTTCAGTGACTGGACTGCCCGCTTCTCTCGAGATTCTCATAAAACTTTCTCCCTTCACTTTGAGAGGTCCCCAAGTAGTCAGTTTGGGTTAGGGTCTCTGTACCCCACACAAAAGGCATTACCATATATAGCTCTTTAGGGAGCTGGCTTTAGAGTCTCATCAAGTCCTGCCTTGGTCAAAAATTGGCTGAATAGCCCTAGGCCAAGTCACAGAACTACTCAGTACTGAGACTATTAATGCATCAATTTGCATTGACAGAAGATGCTCTCCACTGGATGCCCTTACCCCCAATGAAATTACAGTCTAAAAAAAAATAAGAACATAAGTTAATACTTATAGAAATAGGAGCAGACAGGCTGATCTTGTGACAAAACTCCTATCTTTAACAAAGGGTGTTGGGATTTGGTATAAATTAAATAGTAACATAAAACAACTGAACTTAGTTTAGTTTTTTGGTTAAGCTCAGCAAGAATCAAAGTTAGTAATTTACATCATAAACAGAAGATACCAAAATTTATGTGATTCAAAGATTTTATGGCCCAAAATGTCTATATTAACCAGAAGAACAACAAAAATCAAATGAGTTGTTTGCATTTAATGAAATTAGAAAATAAAGTAACATACCAAAAGAAATTATCAATGTTACTTAATTTAGAAATTTAACATACCTCAAACTAGCAGAATATATAAAATAACATAAAATTTATATTGAAAAACAAAGAGAGAAAAACAACAAGGAGAACTATGGAAGAAAAATCAGGGGTAAGGAAAAGTTGCACAAGTGGTACTAGATGAAAAAGTAAATTAATGGACCAAACAGGAAATCCAATATTAAAATAAAATTTATTACTGTTTGATAAACTTAAAATTATAAAACATTGTATAAGGGATCATTTTCAACAATTTTTATTTTATAAAGTGTATAGAAATATGACAAAAAATGGGGTTTAGGGGAGGCCAGGTAGCACAGTGAGTTAGAGCACCGGCTCTAGTGTCGGGATGACCTGGAGATAGAATCTCGGGCTCAAACATTTAGCACCCACCCAGAAACACCTAGCTGTGTAACCTTGAGCAAGTTACTTAACCCCAATTGCTTAGGGGTGGCCAGGTGCCTCAGAGAGTAAGAGCACCAACTCCAGTGTTGAGATGACCTAGAGATTGAATCCTGGGCTCAGATACTCAGCACCACACCCAGAAATAACTGGCGGTGTAACCTTGAGCAAGTTACTTAATCCCGGTTGATTAAAAAAAAAAGAAAGAAAATGGGGATTAGACCCACAATTTCATGTCCTCTATGTCAACTATCCATGATGATGTCAGAAAGGGTAATTCTCAGGGTGGCTAGGTGATGCAGTGAATACAGCACTGGCCCTGGAGTCAGGAGGACATGAGTTCAAATTTGCCCTCAGACACTTAACACTTACTAGCCGGGTGACCTTGGGCAAATCACTTAACCCCAAATTGCCCTGCCTTCTCCCTTCCAAAAAAAAAGCAAAAAAAAAAAGGTAATTCTCTTTTCAACTTGTTATATAGAATTCATGAGTTACTATGGTCAAATAATTCCATCACCCTACAAGCCAACCTGGTAATGAGTCTCTTTTAATTTACCTAACCTCATCATCATATAACAGACATATAGTTAGTCTCTGGATTCCTGCCTGAGGCCTATTCAACTTGTTATGTGACTTACAAAAACTTGTATTCCTGGAAACCTCAAGGTTACCTCCACCTTAAGATGAATCACTGGGACAGGCTCCCAATCACATAATTCGGTAAAAAGTGTATCAATGACATAAATATAGTTATTATATACAGACAAAACACTAATTTTTCTTCTTTTTTTTAAGCAATCAGGGTTAAGTAACTTGCTCAAGGTTACACAGCCAGTTATTTTTGTGTGGGTACTGAGTATCTGAGGCCGGAACTGATCCCAGGTCTCCTGACGCTGGGGCTGGCACTCTTACTCACTGCGCCACCTGGCCGCCCCAATTTTCCTTCTTTTTTTATCTCAATTGTGGGGAAAAGGAAAATGCTTACCTACCAAACAAATAGACAATTACTTCAATGACCTCTGATTTCATAAGGCAGGATGCTACTTTCTCATCAATACAGACCTTGGTTGTATAACTCTATACTCATTAGAATGACAAAGATAGTAAAATATTATAAAATTAAACTTAGCTGTGGGTATGGGAAATTGGCATTCTGTTACCCTTCTGATGGTGCTGTAAACTTAATCGTTTTGGAAAACAGTTATCTGGAAATGTATAATACGAGTTATAAACTAATTGTGCCTTTTTGGCCTATTGTTCTCACTTACTAGGATTATACTCTAAGAAAGTTAAAAGGGAAAAAAATACCTTTTTGTTAAAAAAGATTCCTAGTAGCTTTTTTCTAAAAGTGAAAGGCTAGAAACACTCTGTGTTCAATCACTATGGAATGCCTGAATAAACTGTAGTGTATTAATGTCACATAAGAAATCTACAATATAATGCGCTACAATAAATAAATATGAAGAATATAAAGAAATATGGAAAGCGGGGCGAGTAGGTGGCACAGTGAGTAAAGCAGCAGCCCCAGAATCAGGAGGACCAGAGTTCAATTCCAGCTTCAGACACTTAACACCCACACATACAAAAATAAAACTAGCCGTGTAATCTTGGGCAAGTTACTTAACCCCAATTGCCCTCCAAAAGGCAAAAAAAAAAGAAATATGGAAAGCCTTAGGAAGTGAATAGAGTGAAGAAGGTAAAACCAGAACATACACATTGACAACTACATAAAATAACGACAACCAAATAAGTACACAGAAGAAAAGAATTTGGAAGGGAAGACGAGTAAATAAGATGTTAGTTTTAAAATATTTTATTCAAGTTAATACTCATATTTCTTCCTTTTAACCATTTCTGAATTGTTTGAATTCATACACAGCTAACACCCTAATTTATGTCCTTGTCAAATCTCACCTGAACTATTAACAGTTCCAGTTTCCTGGTTCTAGTTTCTCCCCTCTCTAGTGTAACTTTCAAACAATTACTAAGATAATCTACCTAACACAAGTTTAAACACATCTGCCCTGCTTACAATCATTTACTGGCCCTCTTTATTACCTCTAGAAAAAATATAGAGACATTTACAGTCCTCTACAATCTAGTACCTACCTTCCTCTCCAGACTTACATTATATTACTCTAGACAAACTAGACTATTCATTAGCTGATGCTGCTTCCACTTCCAAAGAATGCATGCAATGTACTTCCTCTACATCTTCACCTTACTCAATATCTTGTTCTTCCTTCAACACTTACCTCAACTATCACCTACTCAATGTATCTTCTGATCCTTTTCCTTCAGCTGAAAGTCCTCTATACATATCTCTGTGTCTCTTTCTGTTTATGTGTCTCTGTATGTATCTATGTATGCCTCTGTACATGTGTATGTCTCTGTTTTTGCATATAACTCTCTTTGTATGTCACTATGTGACTGTATGCCTTTGTGTATGTGTGTGCCTCTGCCTCTGAAATTTACTAGAATACTTTGGTCAGGATCTCTCATTTGGTCTGATCACAAATGTCCTTTTTGTATATCTCCCAAATATAATGCAATTTAAGAGCCTTGAGGTCAAGAGTTATATCATTATTTATTTATCTTTGAATCCTCAGCATCTAGTATAGTGCCTAATACATGGTAGTCACTTCAAGTTTGTTAAACTGATTAATTTTATGGATGATTTTATTTTTGACTTTTTGTTTAATGGTTAGTAAAGTTATAATCAATTTTTTTTAAGCAATCGGGGTTAAGTAACTTGCTCAAGGTTACACGGCCAGTTATTTCTGGGTGTGGTGCTAAGTATCTGAGCCTGGATTGGATCCCCAGGTCCCGACATTGGGGCCCATGCTTTTACTCGCTGTGCTACCTGGCCTCCCCTATAATCAATTTTTAAAAAAAGAAGTAGCTGGCAAAAAAAAGCTAATCCTTGTTGCAACAATGAACTTTAAAGCCTCAAATAGCCATAAAGGGGCTTTCAAGAGAAAAATAATTTAAAATGCCTGACAGCAAGGGCAGTATCTTATCTAATCTTTGTATGACCTCCCGTACAACTTTGTAATAGTAACTATAGACTCTTAATAAGTGTTTGAATTGGAATTGTGAAATTAGATCTTCAAGAGTCAATGATAACAGGTGATAATTTACTTAGCTTCACACACTCAAAGTGAACAAAAGGCAGGAGAAATTCACTTCCAACCTTGAGAAGTGCCTATTTCTTTTCCTTCTCCCTCTCTGTTTTCCAGCTTCATTATCTTCAGTGTCTTTCTCTAAGAGGTAATAAGGGAAACTAAGACTAATCCAAAATGCTTTTTTTTTTTCAAAGCAATTGGGGTTAAATAACTTACTCAAGGTTACACGGCCAGTTATTTCTGGGTGTGGTACTAAGAATCTGAGCCCGGATTCAATCTCCAGGTCATCCCGACACTGGGGCTGGTGCTCTTACTCGCTGAGCCACCTGGCCGCCCCTAAGCAACTGGGGTTAAGTAACTTGCTCAAGGTTACACGGCCAGGTGTTTCTGGGTGGGTGCTAAGTGTCTGAGCCCGGATTCGATGCCCAGGTCATCCTGGCACTGGAGACGGTGCTCTTACTTGCTGTGCTACCTGGCTGCCCCCCAAAATACTTTTAATTAAATCAAGTTTAATTAGTTAAATTAAGTTTCACTGAATCAGCATTCAAAATGAAAACAATGAATATAGAGTCACATTATTTTAACTCAAAGGCTTACCAGAATAAGCACTATATAATGGAAACACTATAGTAACAGTATTTATATAGCTGTTTATGGTTAGTGATGTGCTTTGATCCTCACAACGACCCTATGAGGCAGGTGCTATTATAATTCTCATTTTATACATAAGGAAACTGAGGCTGAGGCAGGATTCAAACTTAGTCCTCCTGACTTCATATGCAGTTCTCTCTTTGTCACCATGCTGACCCCACTAGCAAACCTTGGTACTTATATTGATTCTGCCAGTTGCTATGTGAGCAAGACCTCTCTGGCCTTCAGTGTTCTCATTTGTAAGAGAAGAGGGTTGGATCAGACAACTTCTAAGATCCCATCCAACTCTAATGTTACGTGGGCTCCCATGGTTTCAATTTTCATTTCTATGTAGATGATCTGCAAATCAATATAATCAGCAGTAATCTCTCTCCTGAACTTCAGTCCTCAATTACCAAATACTTGGACAGTGCCACCTGGATGTCCCACTGGCACCTCAAATTCAACATGTCCAAAACAGAATTATATTTTCACCTCACAAATTTCCATCTTTCAAATTTCTACTGATGGTATCACTGTTCTTCTAGTTATCCAGGCTCATAACCCTGGAATCATCTTTAACTCTTTCCTTCCTTTTAACTCTTATATCCAGTCAGCTAAGTCTTATTGATATTAGCTCTATAACGCCTTTCATATCTAAAAAGAATAGCTAGCATCTACAAAGCGCTTTACACAGTGTTTTGCAAAATTCTATACATATGTTATCAGTCTATTCCCTTGTCTCTACTAACATAGCTTTTACTCTAGTTCAGGCTATCACGACCTCTTTCCATGGATTATTTAATAACTTCCCATAATGATGTGCATGCTTTTAGTTTCTCCCCTCTTCAAGCTTTCATGCTGTTGCCAAAATGGTATTCCTAAAACACAGATGTGACCATATTACTTTCCCCTTGCTCCTCCCACACATCACATTCAAGAAGTCTTCCAAGGCACTCTATTGCTTCTAAGATAAAATCCTGACTTCTCAGCCTGGCAGAAAAAGTCCTCCACAACCTGAGGCCCACCAATCCATACAGTCTGAAGTCACATGAGTCTTCTTCCCACACTCTTTATTCAAGTCAGTCTGGACTAACTGTTGCCTGTTGGCATAAGTGGTACCTCAGCCTCTCCACCCTCACCCTGCCCAATTATCTAGAACGTTCTTCTTCCTTTCTCTGTCAAAGCATCCTTCGTTTGTCCCCAGGTGATGCCTTCCTCCCGAGCCTTTTCTTGGCACCCCTCCTCATTATTAGTATGCTCTCCCCTCTTGACATTACTTTCTGTTGCTTTGCATATACTTTGTCTTTACAGATACACATGGCATATCACCCTAGGAGTATATAAGTTTCTAAAGATAAAACCATTATGACTATTAGAAATAAAATCTGTTAAGAATATTTTTGTTTTGTACTTTATGCCCCCTGCAAAATACCTTATATATAGTAGGTACTTAACTAATATTTAATGAAATGAATTGAATAAATCTAAGATTATATGACCCTGTCAATATAGACTAGCTGTCTCACAAAAGATAACACCATACTTAACTTAGAAAGGACAGTTAGATATAAGGAGATACTTAGGTTAAGAATTCTGAGGGAACAAGGAAAAAGGGGAATTTATGAGAAATTTTAAATTGTATGTTTGAATAAAAAGTAACATTTGATTGGGAAATCCACATTCAATGTACTATGTTTTTGATAAACTGAATTTCAAATGCTCTATATTTGATACCTCTAATATAAATGAATTCTCACCTTTAAGAAGAAAGGCATAAAGGAGAGTTTAATTCCACGGGCCAAAGCTATGGGTTTTAATTCTTCTCGCAGCTTAACCAGTTGAGTAAGGTCAACATCATCACAATAACCAAAATGAGGAATCTTTATGGCCATAGTCATGGTCTTGACCATAGCTTTCTCAAAGCCTGGAAAAAATTAAATAACCATTTATCAGAAACTTACTTTATTGAAACATTACATTTTTATAATCTCTAATTTCAAAAATGAAAAATTTTTTTTATTAATACAGCTATCTACCTTACAAAACCTAGAAGTCATTGATTTTGAACAACTAAGGGAAACTTATCCAATGGTACATGGCATTGTTTTAAGTGTTTTTTGTTTTTTTGCTTTTTGGAGGGGGGAAGGCAGGGCAATTGGGGTTAAGTGACTTGCCCAAGGTCATACAGCTAGTAAGTGTTAAGTGTCTGAGGCCACATTTGAACTCAGGTCCTCCTGACTTCAGGGCCAGTGCGCTAGTCACTGCACCACCTGGCCGCCCCATTTTAAGTGTTTGAGGGTAAAATATTCAGTAGCTCAAGATGAGAATTTAAACAAATAAGTCTCTTTTTACTTTTAACTGTCACATGATGACTGTTATTTACAATGTTGCAAATAGTCCCCAGATGTTTCGTGTGAGTCTGTAAATAAACCAGAACATGCTAGCATTCTGAAAACTTGAACTCAAAAGGGAAAGCTGAAATCTTGTATGTCTTCAAATAAAATCATAAATAATAGATTATATTTTAAGAAAATTTGCTCCAGTATTACTCATTAGAAGTGATCAAAAATTTACTTGTTTAATTAATACTCAGATGAAACTTGGATAAAAATTAAAATCACAATTATTTTGCAGCCTCTTGATAAACTAATCCTCTAACCACCCAGTAGCCTAATAATATAAAGTACCAAAACCTAGTTGAAGGAGAAACAAAATATAACAAACTATCAAAGAACACAGCAAAGCAGATAGTTTAATCTACTGTTGAACAACTACTTACTCTCCTTGCTTAAGAGGCTGCAGTCTTCTGCAGAGACACTCCTGAAGAAAAATCTTCTTTCACAACTGTACAAGTATTTGGTTACTTGCCCAGTCTACTGCTCTTGAACAGAGAGAGAATAAATCCCGTCTGTTGCATACCCAAAACTCCCCTTTTCTTATTCAGCTGATCCTCTCTCTCCTTCTATGCCTCCCCCTCTCCTGTGTAATGCTTGACTTATCTATTAATTAGATAAGCTGGCCTGAAAGGCTACAAAAACCAGATCTGTACCCTAGACAGCTGAAGCTAACTTGGTGAAAGTCGTCTTCCTTAGCATACAAATAAATTTTTTACCTTAACTTTGTCTTCCTAACCATCACCCACAGTTATGACATGGATACACATCTCCCAAAGGGTTCTAGTCCTCTTGGTTGCGAAAATTCCTCAATAAATTCAATTCATTATAAATTTGCCAATGTTATACTTAACCAGACCTTCTAAAGAAATTTGCCCAAAAGTTGTTTTACTGATACATTATATTAATGACTTTACCTGTTATGGGCTCTGTTCTATCTTTGCCTGTAAATGCTTTAGGTTTTAACACTGGTACAGGAATAGACTGAATTGTTTCAGATTTTATTAAAGGTGGGATGATTTCAGACTTTGGTGATGGAGGTAATATAGCTCCTGTCTGCTTTGCCAAATAATTGAGAATATCTTCTTTAAGGATTCTACCATCTTTTCCTGTTCCAACAACTTCACACAGTTTTATCTGAAAAAAAATGTTTAACAAAAATAAGATTTCTTTTAGTTAATAAATTAATCCATTCGCAACAGAACAAAACTAAACATTAACATCTCCATTATGTCAAAAAAACCTCTAGGATTAAAATTACATTTTATACTTCAGTAATTCTCACTCAGAAGATATTACTTTTTCACTGTTTTAGTTTGTCTACGTACTAACTAAATTATAATTCAAAATTGCTAGAGGTAAACTCAAGTGATTTAAGCTTTAGCCATTCTTAGATCTGCATAACAATTACTGTATTTGTGTTAAAGAAAAAAGTAACAAAAATAAATGAAAATAGACAAAATTTGAAAATATTTGTTTGTTAAATACCAACAAATTTTAAACAATTTGCTGGTTAAATAAAAGTATACCAATGAAAAGAACCACCATAGCAAAGCTCTCAAATACCTCATTTTTTTTTTGCTAGAAAAGTATATAAATTATCAAAAATAATTGTATTAGAAGCATATTTGGCATCTTACTATCTTAATTACTGGGTTAAGAATTGGTTGATTCAATTAGAGATGTTTAGATTGGGGAAAAAGAGACAGGCAATGATAATTTCAAAGTTTTCAAGAGCTATCTTGTAGAAGAGGGCTAAGACTTATTCTACTTGGCTCCAGAAGGAAGAACTAAGACCAGTGGGTAGAAGTTACAGATACTTTGCCTTGTTCAGACACACCATGAAAATTGTACTTTGTTCTGCATGCCACATTTTAGGAAGGAAATTGTTAAGTTTCCTTTCCAAGCAACCCATCCAGAGGGTAAGCCAGATGATAAAAATCTTAGGGACCATGCCATAAGAGCACTGGTTGAAGGAAGTAGGGATATTTAAGCCTGGAGGAGAGAAAGCTTAGGGGAACATGATAGTTGGCATCAAATATTTGAAAAGCTGCCAAATGAAAGCAGACTAAGATTTATTCTATTTGGCTCCTGAGAGAATTAGAATCAATGAACAGGAGGAAGCTGAAGACAGTGAAATTTCAACTTGATAAAAGAAAAAACTTTTTTTTAAACTTTTTTTTTATTTTGAATTCCAAATTCTCTCCTTTCCTCCAGTTCCTCTTCTACCCACTGAGAAGGCAAGCAATATGATATCCATTATATATGTGAAGTCATGCAAAACATAATTCCATATTAGCCATGCTTCAAAAAAAGCAAGAAAAAATAGAGAAAATAAGACAAAATGCTTCAATTTGTATTCAGAGGTCATCAGTTGTCTTTCTGGAGGTGGAAAGCATTTTTCTTCATGAGTCTTTTGGAATTATCAATCAGAGTGGCTAAATCTTTCACAGTTGATTACAGTTATATTTCTTTTACTGTGTACAATGTTCTCTTGGTTCTGTTCATTTCACTTTACATCATTTAAAATAGTTTTCCTTCTTCAGCATTAAAAATGTTCCAAGGTAGAATGGGTTGTCTCAGAAGGATTAGGTTCATTAAAGGTCTTTAAGTAGAGACTAGATGATGACTTGTTGAGGATGTTAAAGGTTCAGGTTGGACTTCCAACACTGAGATTCTGTAATCTTAAACTACAAGGAGAGACGTTTTGTGTAATTCTAATTTTTAAGGAATTGTTTTATTTTTGCATTTTTAAAAATTTATTTATTTTTTACTTTTTGGAGGAGGGAAGGCAGGGTAATTGGGGTTAAGTGACTTGTCCAAGGTCACATGGCTAATAAGTGTTAAGTGTCTGAATCTGGATTTGAACTCAGGTCCTCCTGACTCCAGGCCTGATGCTCTATTCACTGGAATTATTTTCTTCAGTGAGCTCTGTACTTTCTTTTACATTTTGCCAATTCTACTTTACCAAGCTCTTTACTCTTTTTTCATTATTTTTTTGCAATACCCTCATTATTTCTTTTCCCAATTCTTCCCCTACCTCTCTTCCTAATTTAAAAAATCCTTTTTGAGCACTTCCAGGAATTCTTAGGCTTTGCATATAGCAGTTTTTACTTTATTGTCTTCTCAAGTTTGTGTTTTGAGCTTCCCTGTCACCATAGTAACTTTCTATGGTCTTACTCTTTTTTGTTGTTTGCTCACTTTTCCAGCCTATTTCTTCACTATTAATTTTATGATGAGGTTGGGCTCTACTCTTGAGGTGGAGGGGGCACTGTCCCAAGCTTCAGGTTTTTTGTGTAACTGTTTTCAGAACTAGTTCTGGTGTATCTGTACATTTTCAGTTCTTCCAAGTAGGTATGATCTAAGGAGAGGCATGTTTACTAACTCTCCTCATGCTCTGATCTGTGAGTGATCCACAAGCACTCTTTTCCACCCTGGAATTGTAAACAAAGTCCCTGCTTCCCTGTAGCTTCAAACTCTAGTGTGCTATTACTTCCTCATCCTGGGATGACAACTTAGGACAGGGACCCAGATCTGCATATGAGCCATACAAAAGAGTTTGCACCCAGTGCCAGCAAAAGGACCCCTGTAGCCTCCTTCTGACCTGTTATCTGACCTTCTTACTATCTATAGGCTGAAAGCCCTGGAGCCCTCTGCCTCTGAAGCTAATTCAGGCACTCTCTCAGCCTACTATTGGTTTGCTGGGGTGTGGCCTGCACTAGACTGTACTTCACTTTCACCCTGGTGTAAAGACCTTTCCTGCTGACCTTCTAAGTTGTCTTGGCCTGGAAAATTATTTCACCCTGTCTTTTTGTGGTTCTACTGATCCAGAATTCATTTTGAGGCATTATTTAGAGTTGTTTGGAGAGGAATTTTGGATAACTCAGGAGAGTCCCTGCCTTTTCTTTGCCACCTTGGCTCTATCTCTCCCCACCCTCCCCATCTGAAATGTTTTTCAAAGGACTAAGTTATCCTAGAAAGACAAAAATTGTATTCATCCTATCAAAAACTGGATGAATCTATGATTCCATCAACGTGGGTACAACCTCCAACAGTGAAGATCACAATCACCTTTTCATCCTGTTGTCTTGTAACATATTTATCCATATTCTCCTATAAATTTTCTATAAAATGTCCATTTAACATCCTTGGGGCATTCCATTCAATCTGCTAATACTGCATTAGACACCAACAGAGCAAAGAGACTATCCTTCCATTACACCTTTTTACTGCACAGACACTTCACTTACTCTAGTAACACATCTCTTGGGCCTCACTGCTGGTGATGCACTGAAGCTCACATGTGGGCCTCAATAATACTAATAAATGACTTACATTTACACAGCATTTTAAAGTCTGCAAAGCATTTCTACATATGTTATTTTGTTTGCCCAACTTTAATTCTTCAGAAACTATAGTTACTTCATGATTCACAGACCTGCAGGATATTTGGATTTATGTAAATTATTTTCTGTGAACTTAAATAATTTAAAAGCTATGTTTAAATGCTCATGATTTTCCTTTACTTAAAAAAAACAAGTGTCAATATTTGGAACTATGAGATTACTACTAGGTAGATAATTTCTAATCATTTACTACTTCAACAAACAGTAGATTAGCTGTGGTATTGTCCTCTAGTTATTTGTGGTAAGATAAATTAAGTTCAAATACTGCAACCCATTTCTACAGGCAATAATTTCTAAATTTAAAAAAAACCTATTAACTAACTATAAATCAGAAATAATGATACCTCTCTTAATCTTTTGAAGAAATGAATTTACTGTCTCTAAACCGTAAGGAATTATATTCATGTGAATAGTTATCATTCTTCATTTCCCACTATTCCTCTAGTAATTTTTTCAGGAAAAAAATGATTCTTTTGTTATATCCTTGCCATCTCTCCACCCATCATTCTATCATGCTAATCTACAGATCTTAATAAATATTATTTCAATATGTCTTATAAGAGTATTTTGATACTTCAATGATCATTGATCAGTGATTGATACTTTACTTCAGTGATCTTATTCATGTAGGTAGTACCTCCAACAGTAAAAGCCATCAGTGCTTTCTTAGTCTATGCGATTTTTACACTTGTTTTCCCATAAATCTTCTAGAGATGTTCCACCTATCCTACTCCTGACCTTCCTTGAACATTGTGATAGTAATGGCATTTAAAGATTCCCCCTGTATTGGCTTGGTTTTCAAATTGATTGTGTTAAAACCCAGAGCTTGTTAATCCCACCTGTGGGATGGACTTGTTGATGTGAAAAGAAAGTCCTGAACTGGGAGGAGCTGGTGACGTAGATTTGGAGAGACAAGAGAGAGGCAGAAGAACTTTTTTTGGAAGCAGCACCTCGTGGAGAGAGAGAGACTAAGAGAATTGCTGGTGGCCGCTTTGAATTGCCCTGGACTTTTGAGACCTGCCCCCTGAGCTGCCAAGGACTGAGGAGACATGGCTGTTTTGCTGGTACTTTGTCTGTCTGTTTTGATGTTGTTTTGCCAGATTTGTCCACTGGTGAAAGACAGTTCTGTTGAAGAAGTCCTGGAACCTGGCTGTTCGCTAAGAAGCCCTGAGACTGTCCTGCAGACAGAGAGTGAATACTGTCCACTGGTGAAGGACAGTGCTGTTGTTGCAGGGGTCTGGAGACTGTCCTGCAGACAGAATGTATACTGTCCACTGGTGAAGGACAGTGCTGTTGTTGCAGGGATCTGGAGACTGTCCTGCAGACAGAATGAATACTGTCCACTGGTGAAGGACAGTGCTGTTGTTGCAGGGGTCTGGGAACCTTTCTGTTGATTCAGAAGCCCTGAAGAAGGATTTTCTTGTTGTATGTTTACAGAAATCCTGGGAGAGGGCTTTGCTAATGTTTTCAGGGGTTCTAGGACTGTTCTACAGACAGAGGATGAATTAATGAAGGGACTGGCAACGTATCTTGTGGCCTTGCTAAGCCTTGTCTCCCCAGGAACTAAGATTGCTGAGAACTTGCCTCCTGTCAAGATGAAGAAAAGACCTCCATTTGGGTATTAAATGCTGTGTTTAAACTTGATGTAACTCTGGGGTAGATTCAATTGAGATCCAGGGGTGGGGAACTTTTGACCTTTTTGTGCTCTGTGATTGACAAATAAAGGTATAGCCTAGGGGTGGAGAAGTATTTAGACCAGGGACTGTAATTGATTGGATGATTGGAAGGTCCTGGGGTGGGGTAGTCCTTGGAGATTATTTAATCACATTTAGTAAATGCTGTATTTGGAATGATGTCATGTTTTGATCTTCTCTGTTCTTGGTTGGTCACTGAATAAAATGGAGAGCACCTATGCTGGTATTTTGAACCTTGGGAAGTTGCCTTTCCTTGGCATTACATTACAAACATCAGAAAAGCACATGAGTTATCCCTCCCTCTCACTTCACAAATTCCCAGCACATTTCATGGTCATATAGCTTTCTGATGATATCTATATGACTTCTAGAGTTCTATTTTTCCTTGGCAATATGCTACAGCCTATATATTATTACTGTGTGTCTTTCCACTGGCTTTTGGACCACTTGAAATTTTGGTTCTCTGGAGAATATGATATTCCACGACACCAAGTGTGCAATGTACTTTACCTATTTATGAACAGGAGGTGATATAAGAAAATAAATTTCCATTACCAAAAACTGAATATTGAAAAACACTAGAGGAACTAATGAGGAATGGGGAATACCTATTCACATACAGGAGTGCAAAAAGATAATGAAACTGGAGGGTTTCTGTTGCAACTTTCAAGATTTCATGAAAAATGAAAGAGAAATAATTTTGTCTAATGACCCTAATCATTAATATCAAGCTAGGCATAAAACAGGGAGACTTTTGCTCACCACAGGTGTTTATCACTACCATGGAGGATGTCCAGTAAAGTGTTCAAGTGGCAGAAGTATTCCCGACACTTCATGAAATCCACTCTAAGTTCCTCTTTGCAGATGACATTGTGTGGTTTACAACAAGTCCCTGAATATTGTAGAGCCTCCTAAAGAAGTTCATACACTGAATAACAAATTAGAGATCTTAAAATATCCCAGCAGATCAGCACAGGGGCTGAATCTGTTTTAAAAAACTCAACTTTACAAGTACGAGATGAGAGAGATATGGCTAGATAACAGTTGATCTGAAAAAGATGAAAAAGGGCTCTTAATGGGCTACAAAATCCATGAGTCAACAGTATATAATAGCCAAGGCTATTATTATATTATAAAAATATTTTATTACTGCATTAATAGGTATAGCAGGCTACTGCCTAAGAAAGTGAATGGTTTATATTCTGCAATGGTCAGACCATATCTGAAGTATACTGTTCAGCTCTGAGCACCACATTTTAGTAAGGAAATTAATAAGCTTGGAAGGACCATGAAAGTAGTATTCAAATAGCTAAATCTGTCAAATGAAAGAGAGAGTAGAAATGTTCTATCTAACCCCAGGGGTCAACAGTGGGTAGACACTATCTCAGGATGGAATGGACTATTTGAAAAAATAAGTGGTGATCCCCTCAATAGAGGTCTTTAAACAAAAGCTGGATGGCCGGCCAGTCAATCAATAAGCATTTATTAAGCACTTACTATGTACCAGGCACTGTGCTAAGTGCTGAAGATATAATGAAAAGAAAAAACATAGTTTGCCCTCAAGGAGCTCACATTATAATGAGAAAGACAACATACAAACAACTATAGCCATCTGTTACATTATAAAGGGGATTCTTTATCAGTTATAGGTTGGATAGTAAATGGAGTCTCTAAGGCTCCTTCCAACTTTGAAAAGAATTTGATGCAAGAATCCACATAGGAAAAATCAAGTGGATGAAAAATTCCTATTGTTTAAACTACCATGTATAGTTGGATAAAAAGTCCAATGACAAATTAACAAATAGGTCCATTAACACATAGATTTTAGATGGATGCTACAGATGAACAATTAAATGGGCCCTAAACTGAGTAAGCAGTAAAAGTGGTCTGCACTGCTCTTAGAAAATTGTTCAGTGCCTTGTAGGACCTCAAACTTCTCCCTGAAATAAGTAATAGAAATACACCATCTTTTTTAAAAAGTAGGAAGACATGCAGAAAAATTAGTGGGAGAACCTACATTGTTTTCCATGGCAAGGCGACGAACTGCGGGAGTTGCTAGTATTTTGTGGCCCTTTATCTCCTGATGGGTGTGTTCGTCATGAAACACTGCAGGTGTTTCAACAACATCTTCTTCTGAATCTGGAAATAAGGCAGAAGAAGACTGCACCAATTAAAAATATTAAGTGAAAACCAATTTTAGCGTCTGTAAGATCTTAAATACAAATTCGTATTTTTTCTATAAAAATAAAAAAATACATGAATGTAAGACTGGGTATTTGATAATAGCAAAACATATTGCTACCTATCAGAAACTAAGCATACAGTATTAACAACATTCTAAAAGGAAGTACTTCATAGTACTGGTAGGGGATTCTGATGGTGCCTATTACCAGATAAAGGAAAATTATGTATGTATTTCTGTAAAATTAAAGTATCACTTACAAGTCAAAGGAGAAAAAGTTTATTTTCCATAAATTGATAATGCATGTTGCAATAAAGCATTTTCTGATATATTTTTCTAGCTCTAAAACTAAACATAATATGAAATGAGGACTATGAATGATGTGGTTAGACATGGAGAAATAAGACTCTGAAAATGCCCTCTACAATATATCCAACAAATGGTCATCCAGGCTCAGTTTGAAGACCTCTAGTGAGGAAGAACCCACTATCTAATCAGTCAACCCATTATACCTGTGGTTTTTTCTAATGGGTAGGAAGTTTTTCCTTACATCAAACCTAAATCTACCTCCATGTAACTCCAACCTAATGCTCCTAGTTCTGTCTTCTGAGGTCAAGCAGAACAAATCTATTAACCTCTTAAAAATGATAGCACTTGAAATACTTGAAGGGGATGTCATGTCACCTTGAGAATTCTCTCCTAAAAGCTAAATATCCCCAGCACTCCCAACTAATTTTCGTACTGCATGAATTCAAGGTTCCTCATCATCCTGGTTACTCTCACCTGAATACATTTCAGTTTTTCAATGTCCTTCCTAAAATACACAGAATAGAACAGGATATTCTAGACATGGTCTCACAAAGGCAAAACATAGCAGAATTATTACCTCTAGAGTTTCATGACTTTTTTTTTTGAAGGGGGAGGGAAGGGTACTTGAGGTTAAGTAACTTGCCCAAGGTCACACAGCTAGTGTCAAGTATCTGAGGTCAAATTTGAACTCAGGTCCTCCTGACTACAGGGCCAGTGCTCTATTCACTGCACCACCTAGCCACCCCCATGACTCTCTTAATGTCACCAGAAATTGAATTTTTTTTTTTATTTGTAATAATGGCACAGTGGGGATTCTTACTAAGGTTGCAGCCCACTAAATGCCTCCAGATCTTCAGGTGTCTTGAACTGATTAAGGGCAGTTAGGTGCTCACTGACTATCTACTTACTGATCTTAAATACTAACCTTTATTAACCAGTTTTGTTCTGTCTCGTCTGTCTACTCCTGAGCAGAAAAAAAAGAAGGAAAATGAGAGTTGAGAAGCTCTGCCTTCTCTGTAATCTGTTGGGTTTTTTTTTTACCCAACCTGAGCAGTGGTTCAATCTTTTCTTTTCCTCAATATAACTTAAAAATCCCTTTTTATCATACTCAACTTTTTTGCCAACCTCAGTCATTCTGAGTTTTCATTACAGATGCTACATTTTTATTGTCTTTTTGGTGACCTGAAACTTTAATTCATCAAAGAATATGGTATTCCTTGATTTGCAATCATATGACATCAATGGATGCCATAGGACATACTTCTATTTCAAGGAAATGACTATTGTCAGTGTGATCTTGAGAAATAAAAATAGCTGTTTTATATAGAGTTTTAAAGCTTCAGAAATGACTTTTAATTAGATTCTTAAAACAATCTAGTGAAGTAGACATTATCCTTGCTCTACAGATTAGAAAACTAATGCTGAGAGAAGTGACTTGGCCAGTCACATCTCAGCAATTTCAGACCTGACTCACTTGACATTTTAGGCTAAACCAGGGGGTGGGGAACCTGCAGCCTCAAGGCCACGTGTGGCCCTCTAGGTCCTCAAGTGAGCCCCTCTGACTGAATCCAAACTTTATAGAACAAATCCCCTTAATAAAAGGATTTCTGTAAAACTTTGAGTCAGTCAAAAGACCAAAGTCAACGACCTAGAAGGCTACATGTGACCTCAAGGTTGCAGGTTCCCCACACCTGGGCTAAACTAACCTGAATTTCTCCTGATTCTAAACCCAGTACTTTTCCCCCAAACTACATCTTTTCTCTAGTAATTATGCATACCTATATTTTAAAATATTTTGTTGCATCCCATTTTTCAAGACTATCACTTTGACATATTTATCTTTTTTCCTACTGACTTTTGAAACAGTTCAGGATGCAATCAAGAGGTATATATTTAGTTATATCAATCAACCAATCATAGGAAGCAATTTAAAAATGCCTCTTATGTGCAAGGTACTGGGGAGACAAAGACAAAGATTACATTTTATTGGGAAAAATAACATGTGCATATATTAGTACACAGATGATATGTATATGTGTGTATGTATGTGTGTGTACATACACACACATACGCACACACAAAGCAAAACCAAAGTAATCTGGAGGGACATTACCAGCTGGAGGGAAAAGTGCACTCATGTTATATATGCATTTGTAGTTATCAGATATATCACATCTGATCTTGGTGTAAAACTTTATGAATTAAGAATGATTCTAGAATTACACTACATGGAATTTTCTTTCTTATGGGTTGATTTTAAATGCAGAACTTAATATTTGAGAATGGCTTAAATATATTTTCATAAAGAGTAAAAAACTATCAAAGCAGTAGTAATACTTCCTACTAAAGATGTTTTCTTTTAAAAAAATTTTAGATATTTTATTTTAATCAGTTAAGATTCACCTTCTTACCCTCCTAACTCTCCATCCTCAATTGATAACATAAGAAAAAAATTCATATTGATATATGTATAATTAACAAAATTAATTTTCTCATTGCCCACATCCAAAATAATTTTGTCTCATTCTATATTCTCAGTCCTTTATCTCTCCTCGAGGAAGGGGGCAGCCACATTTCACCCTTTGCACTCCGAATCATTCTGGACATTGGCTACCAGCTACTCGATGCTACTTTGTGGCAGAAACGTGCATTTACAGACCCTTGTATTATTTAGTATAATTTTGGAACCAAGTAACTTATTATAATGATATTGGACTTATATGAATTGGGTCACATCGAGGAATGCATGTTTGCAAAAAAAACAATATTTTATTGTTTATAATTTTGTACAGTATGATAAGTTTTGAAACACTCCCCAATATGCATTGCAGGCTGATTAGTGCATGTTTGACAGTAATAAGTGGTTTGACTCCTGCCACCAGATGTTTTCCTGTTAGAACACACAATGCAGTCCCGTTTTCTTTGTCCCACATCGGGAATATGTAGTTTATTGTTTAATCTATTGTCCGCAGAAGATGTGGATGGACGCGTTCTCGATACACGAAAATCGCCCTTTAATTGGTCAACGAGTGTCTTGACAAACTTGTTGTGTGTCATTGGCGTTTCATTACTTGTTTGTTTTTTGATGCGATACATTATGTATGAGTTTATCACACACATTTCCAACCCCCCAAAAAATAACTTCCTCCACCATTTGAGCGATTTATGGAGGAAACAATACGTCGAAGCGTATTGATCCGCACGATCCACACCATACATATTTGCCTATTCTAACACCATTTCAGGCTTACTGACTGTTACGATATGTCCACCGCGTAATGTTCTCTGGGTAGATTGTAGGTTTGTGTTATAATAATTGGTGAGCATGGTAATAATTCTTTTATCTTTCCACGCAAGAAGCATAGTATTATTCTTTCTGTATGCAACTGTTTTATTGGTTGAAAATTTTGGTTTTTTTATGTGTCGGTACGCCTTTTCGATTTATCTTTATAGTGCCAGTAAGATGACAATTCATCTTTAGCAGTTCTTCCGCTAAAAGGATGCTGGTATAGTACCTGTCGGTGAACATGTGGTATCCTTTTGCATCAGGAACTCTTTCTAATAATTTCTTGAATAAATGTAGTGGAATCCTGGAATACCACTTGTGCCAAGTTGACTTTAGGGAAAGCTGTTTCTTTCCAATTTCTTCTTTGGCATAATTGTTTGTCTCTTTTATTATTCTGTCTACTAATTCTTCAGTAAAAATATAATGTGAAATAGTCTATGGGCTCTTTTATGTTACTCGGGACTTGTGGTCTGGCTATTTCTTCGTGTAAATCAAAATTTATCGTGGCTGGAGGAACGTCCGATTCGGTAACATCTTTCCACTCTTCACTTGATGATACATTGTCATGTTGCCGTGTGTTTTCTTCCGTACTACTATTATCGCTTTCACTATCTATGCGAACAATTCATCGCCTTCTAGGTTGAACGATATCATTATCACTGCTGTCGTTTTGTTCTACAGTTAGTCTTTCTAACGTGTCTGAATAGAGGTCTATCTGGAGCTCATCTTCACTACTACTTGTGTCATGAGACTCATTCGTGGTTGGACACTTTGCCATTGTTCTAATAAAAAATATGAATAAATGCATGGGTTGAAAATTTCTAATTGTTATTACTAACTAACAAGATATTTACCAAAATAGCTTTCACCAAACAATTTATTCACTAAGAAAAGAATCACTTTTCCGATTTTCTCACTCGTTAGATCTATGTGCACTGCTCGAAGCTTCAAACCAAAATGAGCTCAGCTTTGAAAATCTTTTCCTCCAGATGTAGACTTGTTTATTTGTAATTATATATCTCACTATACAGTGCATGCTATGTTCGAAAACCCACCTTTCTTCTACAAACTCCCCTTATCGCTCTTTTCAAGTGGCGTCGCGAAGTGCTCAGACTGTCGTGAGCACGCATCTCATGTTCTTGCCCGACACAAAACCCGCTGACATTTCTTGTATATATCTTAGTAATTTTACAATATTTTGATTTAATTTCTTGTGCCATTTCAAGATAAAACTTCAGGGAAACATGCATGTCTCAAAAAGTTGTGTTGAAATAACTCAATTCCCCGTAATCACTAATAAACTGCAATGTCCCCTCTCAGTGTCCCTGATAATAAATTCTCAATGTCCCTGAGAGGGGACATCCGAGTGATATGCTAGAATTCCGATGTCCCCTGAGAGGGGACAGCGGAGTGCAAAGCATTCATAATCAGTATTCTGGAATCCTGGTTGTTCATGATGCTGTTAATCAAAATAGTATTTCTCAAATTTATATACCATTACTTGTTCATCCATTTCGCCAATTTATAGGTACCTCTTCAGATTCCCAGTCTGACACCTCAAAATGAGCTGTAAATATTTTTGTACATCTTTAGAGCTTCTTTTGCTTAGGACTAATCCCTCCCTTAATTTGTTCTCCTGCTAATTTCTCCTTCTCTCCTTTTCCTCTTATTTCCCTATTAAGTGAAATGTATTTCTGTATACAACTGTGTGTGTGTGTGTGTGTGTGTGTGTGTGTGTGTTTATTCTTCCTTCTTTGGACCAGTTCCAAAGACAGTAAGGTTCAAGTGTCAACTGTTCACCTACCTACTTCTCCTTTGAATAGATATATCCTTATGTACCCTAATTATGTAAGATAATTTTCCCTAACATCCTTTCCCTTCCTCCTGAGTATTTCCTCTTCCCCTCCCTTTCCATTGCATTCTTACAATCATCAAGATATGATAACCACTCCTAGGCCTTGTCTACTTGGACTTCCTCTGTGAACCCTGATGAGATAGGGTTCAGAGGAGAAATATATCATCTCCCATATTTGAATGTTTTCCTTCAAGTCCTTTTTTTGTAGATGTTTTAGAGTATTTCTCTTCTTCTGTTTGTATCCTGAGCTTCTGTCAACATAATAAATCATTATAGTAGGGTTCTTTTTTTTTGTTTATCCAGTCTTCCAATCTACTTCCTGACTTGAGAACTGGAATTAGTGCTGAGCTCTTCTGGAGGGAAGATATGGGTCTTTTTGCTGTCTTCCTGGGTTAATGAGTGTTGTTATTCTGGGATCTCCAGGACAGTTTGTGGATCTGCAAGTTTTCCCAAAAGTGGTCCCCAAGTGATCCAAGCTGCCCCCAATCTGAACTATGCAAGTTTCTGACCTAGGTTTGGATCTGTGAAAAAGCAGACTACTCCTGGACTCTGTACCTATTAGCCATCTGGAAAGCTCTGCTGGTTCAGAATAAAAGAAGTGTAGGCTCCCCTGTGGTCCAAAGAAG
>NW_027185798.1:58743797-58748991 GCF_028583685.1 Petaurus breviceps papuanus | reverse complement strand
GTACCACAAAGGGGAAAAAAGACTGTCAGCAATATTCAAAGAATCATAGAATTTTAGTGCTCATATGGACAACTCCCTTATCTTACATAAGAAAACTTTTAATTATAGTCTTAGTATAATGATTTTTTTTAAATCAAACATTTATTAAGCTCCTACTATGTGCCAGGCACTGTACTAAGCACTGGGGATACAAAAAGAGGCCAAAGACAGTCCCTGCTCTTAAGGAGCTATTTTAATGAGTGATGGTAGAAGTAAGACCATATAATTGGCTGAATGAGACCCATAAGCCTGACCATGTTTGACCATATCACTCCCCTACTCAAGAAGCTACAGTGGCTCTCTCTTGCCTGTGACACAAAATACAAACTCTTCTGTTTGGCTTTTAAAGCTCTTCACAATCTAGCTCCAGTTTATCTTTTAGGATTACTATATATTCTTCTTCTTCATACATTCTATAATACACCTAAATGTCCTATTGATATTCCCCCATACAAGATATCCCATTTTCCTTCTCTGTGTCTTTCCACGGGGTAACCAAATACCAGGTAGGAACTCCCTTTTCATGTCTACCTAGTAGAAATTCCTAGCTTCTTTTAAAGCTTAGTTCAAATGCTACCTCCTATATATCTGGGATTCTTAACCTGAAATCTGTGAAATTTTAAAAAATATTTTCATAATCAACATAAATTATTTCCTTTGTAATCCAATGTATTTTATTTTATATATTTAAAACATTATTCTGAGAAGGGTTTCATAGAATTTACCAGATTGCCAAAGGTGTCTATGTTAATAATATGATTCTTACAGTTGCTAGGGGTCTCCCCTGGGAAATTACATTGCAGGAACTACAGATATCATAACTAACATTTTACAGATGGGAAAACAGACTCAGAAACATTAGATGACTTGCCTTTAAATTTAGAGACATTAGATGACAGCTAAGTAGATTTAAACTCAGGTCTCTCCTGATTTGAAGTCCAGACCTTTTTCTATTCTGCCCTCTTTTTACCTTTCCTGAGTCTTTTGATTAAGATATATCCTCTTCCAGTGTCATATTCTAGTCATGGGTCTCATTTCACTAATTATATGGTCATTTTAATTTAGACAAACATTATAATTATTCATCAAAATCTGAAAGACTAGGGTTATAACTTCAAGTTTTCTCATATAAATTTAGGGAATTGCATTCTATGATCACTAAGGTTCCTTCTACTTTTAAAATTCTGAGTTTCTGATTATTAGCTAATAATCCTATACTTACTTTAAAAGATCCAAATAATTTCATAGGAAAAAAATGAACCTCAAGATAAACAGCAGCATGTAACTATATATTCACCTAGTACTCTACATAACTGGTTATAAAACATATTGTGAATGATGTATTAAACTGCTATTAAGTCAATTGAGCAAAAGAGAAATAATGTTAGTGACAAAGCCAGGACTAAAACAAAGGTCTCCTGACTCACAGTTCAGTGTATAGTTTGATGAAGTCAAGAAAGTTTTATCTTTAAGACAAAGAAATAGGGGCGAGTGTTTTTTCTTAAGAAGGGTATCTTTTCAGACATTTAGCACCCACCCAGAAACACCTGGCCGTGTAACCTTGAGCAAGTTACTTAACCCCAATTGCTGAGGGGCGGCCAGGTGGCTCAGCGAGTAAGAGCACCAGCCCCAGTGTCGGAATGACCTGGGGATCAAATCCAGGCTCAGATACTTAGTACCACACCCAGAAATAACTGGCCGTGTAACCTTGAGCAAGTTACTTAACCCCGATTGCTTTAAAAAATAAATAAGTAAAAATAAAAAATAAAATTAAAAAGGGTATCTTAAAATAAGAAATGCAGATTCCAGAAAAGTTGTCATAAGGAATTCACCAAATACTATAACAACATGTTCTAGTTATAGATTGAACTGTTATACAGTTTTTCTTAATATTGAGCCAAAAGCTGCCTTCTTTCATTTCTACTCACACAAGCAAAAATCCAGCTTTCTATATTGAAACAGTAAATGAAAAAAGATCTTTAAACTCAGTAGAGAAAAGAGGAAGGTTTGATGTATATACCACTTTTCTCCTTTGTGTGGGTAGGATGGATATTTTAATAGTTCTGTTAGATTTCCCTTATGGGAATAGGTCGGTTAAAAGACTTATTGCTACTTGCTGGCTGAAGAGAGAATTATAAAAGACTCAGCTCCTCTTCCTTTTCTTATTTAAAATGCAAATTATACTGAATTAGGTACTTTTGTTACAATGTTGCTGTTAAATGGACAAGGACCAAATAAAACATGATATACAGGATAATTTTTCAATAATTAATTGTAACCACGTCGACAAAACACTAAGGACTACATCTCATGAGACAAAGAATCCACTTCATGCCTTTCCTTTGCAACAGTATTCATTATAAATTGACTTTTTCTGTAATACTGTTAATTCCAAAAGGCTTCAAAATACTTTGTTTTCACAATTACCCTGAAAAACAGGGACAGAATTATTATTTCCACTTTAAAGATGAAGAAATTAACACACAGGTTAAATGATGTATTATTTCAAGATTACACAGTTTTATAGCAGAGCAAGGACTGAAACTACCTAGACATCTTCCTTTTAGTTCATGAACAATCCTGCAAAAAAACCAAGTCACCAGTTAAAAGAATCATAGTACCACTAATTCAAAGTTAAAAGGGAGTTCAACAGTCAGCCTATACCCAAAAGGAATCCAGGCCAATCTATATCCAAAAGAATACCCCAAAAATAATACACTCAAGTAAACATCCAGCTTCTATTTAAGACCTTGAAGGAGGGATAACCCAACCACCTTTCAAGGCAGTGAATTTCAATTTTGGACTGCTCTAAATGAGAGAAAGTTTTTCCTCTATGACTATAAAGGCTTTTAACATGAGGGTATATATTCTTTTTACAACACCACAGTGAATTCTGTTATAGAAATACAGCATTGTTTGAGTTAGTTAAAAGTTGAAGGAAAGTAGCTGAACACTGTAGTACATGAAAGTAAAGAAATACTTTGTTTAAAGAAATGATCAGTGAGGAGATCAGAGAAATTTAGCACAACTTATATGAACTGATACAGAGTAAAATAAGTAGAACCAGAGCTTGAAAACCTGGATAATGTGAAAGAAAACAATATTAAAAGACCTCATAATTCTGACCAATCAGTGTCCAAATGGGACTCCAGAGCACTGATACTACCTTCTACCTCTTTAGCAGAGAAGTTGTGTTACATAGGTACAGAATAAGGCAAGCATTTATAGGCATGGACAACGTAATGCTACATATGGCTTGACTATATTTTAGGGTTTCATTGAATGGAAGTAGAAGTGATTTTTTAAAAAGAATCAATAACATATACATCAATAACACATATACAGGAGGAAAAGGTATAAGAACCTGACAAAGAAGTAGGTCAAATTTTCTCTAATATTATGTCCAAGTCACTTATTAAGTACACAGAATGGAGCTTAAAAGAGCTAGTAGTTTGCTAGCCCTTAACCACTTCTGGGAACCTTAACAAGGACCCTTCCCATCTACACAAGTTAATAGGGAATTCATGGTGAGGAGAGTCCTAAAGGGCATAGGGGGATTCCTACCAACTAAAGAGCATTAGTATTTTCACTGCTAAATATTTCATAAAATATAATCATTACCTGATAAAGTACTTTTTTTTTTTTTAAGCAATCGGGGTTAAGTAACTTGCTCAAGGTTACACAACCAGTTATTTCTGGGTATGGTGCTGAGTGTCTGAGCCCGGGATTCGATCTCCAGGTCGTCCCAACACTGGAGCTGGTGCTCTTACTCGCTGAGCCACCTGGCCGCCCCTAAGCAATTGGGGTTAAGTAACTTGCTCAAGGTTACATGGCCAGGTGTTTCTGCGTGGGTGCTAAGTGTCTGAGCCCGGGATTCGATCTCCAGGTCTTCTCAACACTGGAGCCGGTGCTCTTACTTGCTGTGCTACCTGGCCGCCCCTGATAAAGTACTTTCTTTGTTCTCTTTGCTCACAGCACTGTCCTAAATGAGAGAAATTGTTGATACACTGCTGCATAGGATTTTGGAGGTTTAATGTATATTATTATCTGATCTAAAACATATCTGAAGCATAAATTGCTTTCTTTCACAATATCCCCAAATAATTAGCCAGCTTCCAAATGCATATCTATCTCCAATAACAAGCCAGGCAAGATTTTATAAGATAGTTAAGCTGTTTGTATACTGAAATATATGCCACTGCAAACTCATTAATCTTAGCTATGCAAAGCTCCAATAATTTTTATCCAATTGTTTTCATCTCATTATGTTTTGCTAGTTCTTTACATCTAGTCTGATGACAACTGAACTAAAAATGGGGAAAAAAGAACCAAACTTGGGTCAGAAAAACAATGCATGAAAAAAGTATAAGAAGCAATGAAGTATGGAGGGGAGGGGATGATGGCATGACAAACATGAATGATCATAAGGGACTAAATAAATTGCTTACATTCTAATATGGGGAAAGGATATATGTGTTTTTTTTCTGAACCCTATTATTATCAGGTCTCATAAAGGGAATATAATTAGAAAGAAGGCCTGGGAGTGGTTCTGGTTATGTCTTAATGATCTTAAAAGAACAATGGTGCACTGAATAGAGCACCGGCCCTGGAGTCAGGAGGACCTGAGTTCAAATTTGGCCTCAGAAACTTAACACAAAAACTAGCCGTGTGACTGTAATAAGAATGTAAATTTTGAAGATCTTCCCTGCCCCTAGGCTAATGTGCACCTGGAGTCTGGGGTGGGAGGCTTGTTTTTCAGTAGATACTTCTTGATTGGCCAGTGAGTCAATAAGGTTGTTACATTCTCTGAGCCAGGAGAAGGCTATATAAGCCCTGATGTGTAGCTTTGTGTTGGGACTCACTTTGAGAAGTGTTCTGTGATTTGATCTGAATTCTGGGAAGCCGTTGTTGAGAGTCCCCCGGCTTTGAAAAACCCAGATGTGGAAACCCAGATGTTGACTGGGTATGGATGTAATGGTTGGACAGTTTGGAAATCTGTCTACTTGATGTTTCTGTCTTGATAATTATGCCTGTATACTTTGAGGTTCAGGGTGCTGACCTTTTCTCCTGAACAAGGTAAACGATATATGTCTGACTGATTAAAGTAAGCTTGTTAACCCATTTTGAGTTGCTTTCCTTTAACAAAGCAGATCCA